>NC_044570.1:743725-807119 GCF_007565055.1 Rhinopithecus roxellana | reverse complement strand
AACCAATTATTCTAGCACCATTTGTTGAAAATACTATCCTTTCTCAACTTAATTGTATTTGCACATTTGTGTACACACACACACACACACACACACAGTCCATATATGTGTAGGTCACTTTCTGGGCTCTCTATATTTTTAATATCCCTTATCTATTGTGATGTCAGTACCCACTATTTTGGTTACTGTAGCTTAATAATAAGTCGTGAAATGAGATACTGTTAATCCATTTAGTTCTTTTCCAAAATTGTTTCATCTGTGATAGGTCTTTTTTATTTCCATATTAATCTTAGAATCATCATGTCAGTTTCTATAGAGTGTCTGTTATAGTTTTTGATTGTGATTCCATTGAATCCATAATTTGGAGATAATTGGCATATTAACAATAATGAGTTTTTTAATCCATAAACATGGTATATCTCTCCATTTATATAGGTCTTTAATTTCTCTTGGCAATGTATATAGTGTACAAGTCTTTCACATCTTATATCAGATTTATCCCTAAGTATTTTATATTTTTATGTTTTCAAAATATTTTTAAAATTTCAACTTCTGATTGTTCTTTTCTAGTCTGTAGAAACACAATTGATTTTTATATTGATATTTTATCATAAACATTAGTTAATATCAAATCATTCCTTGTAACATTTTTGTGGTTTCTGTTAGATTTTCTACATAGATGGTCATGTTGACTATTTATAAAGACAGTTTATTTCTTCCATTCTGGATGCATTTTTTTTAAATGTCTGATAATATGTTCCAGAATCTCCAGCACAAGGTTGAACACAACTGGTGAAAGCAGACATCCTTGTCTTAGTCCTGATTACAGAGGAAATGCATTCAGTCTTTTATCATTAAGTATGTTGTTAGCTATAGATTTTTTCATAGATGCTGTATTATTCCGGGGTCTCCAGAGGGACAGAACTATTAGGATAGATGTAATATGAAAGAGAGTTTATTAAAGGGTATTGACTCACATGATCACAAAGTGAAGTCCCATGATAGGCCGTCACAAACTGATGAGCAAGAAAGCCAGTCTGAGCCCCAAAACCTCAAAAGTAGGGAAGCCAACAGTGCAGCCTTTCTGTGGGCTGAAGCCTGAGAGCCCTTAGCAAACCACTGATGTTAAGCCCAGATTCAAAAGCTGAAAAATCCAGAGTCCAATGTTTGAGGACAAGAAACATCCAGCATAGGAGAAAGATGAAAACCGGAAGACTCAACAAGTCTAGTTCTTCCATGTTCTTCTACCTGCTTTATTCTAGCTGTGCTGGCAGCTGATTAGATTGTGTTCACTCAGAATGAGGGCCAGTCTGCCTCTCCTAGTCTACTGACTCAAATGTTAATCTCCTTTGGCAACACCCTCACTGACGGTAGGGTCCAACCCCACAGTGTCAGTGGGTTTTCTCCCCATGTGTGGAGATGAAAGATTGTGGGAATAAAGACACAAGACAAAGAGTTAACAGAAAAGACAGCTGGGCCCATGGGACCACTACCACCAAGACATGGAGACTGGTAGTGGCCCTAAATGCCTGGCTGTGCTGTTATTTATTGGACACAAGGCAAAATGTGAAGGGTAAGGAGTTTGACTCATCTCCAAAGGTTGACAAGGTCACATGAGTCACGTGTCCACTGGACAGGGGGACCTTTCCCTGTCTGGCAGCTGAGGCAGAGAGAAAGAGAGAGAGAGACAGCTTATGCCATTATTTCTGCATATCAGTGACTTTTAGTACTTTCACTAATTTGCTACTATTATCTAAAAGTCAGAGCCAGGTGTACAGGATGGAACATGAAAGCAGAGTAGAAGTGTGATCACTGAAGCACAGCATCAAAGGGAGACGCTTAGGCCTCTGGATAACTGTGGGCAGGCCTGACTAATGTCAGGCCCTCCACAAGAGATGGAGAAATAGAGTCTTCTCTGAACTACTCTGGGGAAAGCTAGGCTTCCTTTCCCAGCCTGCTAAATAGTGGGTGTTTTTCCTTGACACTGACGCTACTCGCTAGACCAAGGTCCACTTGACAATAGGAGTTGTCAATTCTGCTCTCTTGCAAGTATTCTCACCTTTTAAATTCTCTGGGATAGTTTGGATAGAATTGGTATTATTTCTTCATTAAATGTTTGGTAGAATTCACTGGCAAAGCTATCTGGGTCTTGAATTTTCTTTATGGGAAGATTTCTAACTACAAATTGAAATTTTTAAAATTTATTTTCATTTATATATTTATTTATTTTCTGAAGTGAAGTCTCTCTCTGTCACCTGGGCTGGAGCCCAGTGGTGTGATCTTGGCTCACTGTAACCTCCATCTCCTGGGTTCAAACGATACTCCTGCCTCAGTCTCCCTTGTAGCTGGGATTATATGTGTGTACCACCATGCCCAGCTAATTTTTTTGAATTTTTAGTAGAGACGGGGTTTTGCCATGTTAGTCAGGCTGGTCTCAAACTCCAGATCCCATGTGATCCACCCATTTCAACCTCCCAAAATGTTGGGATTACAGGCGTAAGCCACCGTGTGCAGCCTATATTGAATTTTTCTAAAACATATAAAACTATTGAACGTTTGTTTGTGACTGAGCTTTGAAATTTTATGTGTTTTAGGAAATGTGTTAATTTCATTTCCATTGTAAAATTTATATGCATAATTTTTAAATGATATTCCTTTGTATCCTTTTAATATCTTAGAAACTTCTGATACCCTTTCTCTCATTCCTGATATGAAAATTTTTATCTCTCTTTTTTACTAATCAGTCTCTCTCAAGATTTATCCATTTTCTTTTTCTTTTTTTTTTTTTCTCTCTCTCTGAGATGGAGATTCACTTTGTTGCCCAGGTGGAGTCCAATGAAGTTATCTTGGCTCAATGGGACAACCTTCTCCACCTCTCAGGTTCAGATTATTCTCCTGCCTCAGCATCCTGAGTAGCTGGGATTACAGGTGTGTGCTCCCACATCCAGCTAATTTTTGCATTTTTCATTTAGGAATAGTAGGTGGTTTCACCACATTGGTCAGGTTCGTCTCGATCTCCTGACCTGTGGGTGATCATACCTGCTGCGCCAACCTTCCAAAGTGCTGAGATTAGCAGGCGTGAGTCACTGGCGCCCTGCTCCTTTTTTTTTTTTTTTTTTTTTTTCTTCTTGTCAAGGTATCAGCTTTATTTTTGTTGATTTTCTGTATTGTTTTTTCTGTCTTATATTTTATTGATTTCCCTTTTCATCTTTATTATCTCCTACGGTTTGCTTCCTTTGAGTTTAATGGTTCACTCTTCTTTTTATTTATTTATTCTTGAGATGGATCCTGAGGTCATTGCCATGAGTGATTCATTTCTTTTTTTGTAAAATAGTTATTGGTGCTTTACAGTTCCACTACCGGCATCCCAGATATTCTGATGTGCTGTATTTCATTTTCATTCAGTTAAGAATATTTTGGAATTTCCCTTTTGATTTCTTCTTTGTACTATGAGTTATTTAGAAGCATGTTATGTAGTTTGCAGATATTTGGGTATTTTCCAGTTATCCCTCTTCTACTAATTTCTAATTTGATTTCATTGGGTCAAAGAACATATTTGTATGACTTGAATCTTTTTACAAATTCTGAGAATTGTTTTATGGCTCAGAATATAGTTGGTCTTAATAAATGGCCCATGTGTACTTGAAACTAATATGTAGTCTTCTGCTGTTGGGTGGAGTGTTGTGAAAATATCAGTTAGGAGTTGTTTGATAGTGTCATTCAAATCTGTTATAGCCTTGCTGATTTTCTGTCCACTTGTTCAATTAATTATTGAGAAAGGGTTGTTGAAATTCCCAACTACAATTATGGATGTGTTTATTTCTCCTTGCAGTCTATCAGTTTTTGACTCATGTATTTCAAAGCTCTATTATGAAGTACATAACCACTTAGGATTGTCACATTTTCATTAATTGACTAATTTGTCATTATGAAATGACTGTGTCTATGGTAACATTTTTCACTCTCAGATTTACTTTCATTATATTAATATAGCCTCTGTCAAGAGCTGAGCTTGTAGAGAGAGCTGAGCTGCCAGTTTTAATGGTGGTCAGTAAGGAAAGCAATCAACTAAAAAAAAAAAAAAAAAAAAAAAAAGCAGAGATTTTATTCACTTGTACAATAATATAAAACAAAGAAGCAAAACAGGAAGAAGTGCCAGGTCCCAGAAATGTTCCATGTTTTCCCCATGTTTTCTTGAGGCAGCTCAGAGGAGGGGAGTTTGGGGTATGAGGGTAATCATTTCCCTGCTTCAATAGGGGTTGCCAAACATGAGGCTCCTGCTATTTCGCTTTTGGTGGGAATTTATGGACTCTGCAGTGAAGGGTGGAGTTTGGGAAGGCTAGGAGTGGAAGATACTGAATATTGAGTTATAATGGAGAAAAGTAGCTGGGCACAGTGGCTCACACCTGTAATCCCAGCACTTTGGGAGGCCAAAGTGGGTGGATCATGAGGTCTGGAGTTCAAGACCATCCTGGCCAAAATGGTGAAACCATGTCTCTACTAAAAATAAAAAATAAAAAAATAAGCTGGGTGTGGTGGCACGTGCTGTAGTTACAGCTACTCAGGAGGCTAAAGCAGGAGAATCACTGGAACCATAGATGCGGAGGTTGTTGCACTGAATCGAGATCGCCCATTGCACTCCATCCCACCTGACAGAGCAAGACTCCATTTCAAAAAAAAAAAAAGGAGAGAGGAGGAGGAGGAGGAGGAAGAAGAAGAAGAAGAAGAAGAAGAAGAAGGAGAGAGGAGGAGAGGAGGAGGAGGAGGAGGAGGGGAGAAGAAGAAAAGAAAGAATGGAGAAAAGCATGTCATATTCAGCAACCCCCAAAAAATGGCCTCAGTAGAGGCAGCCAAGAAAGACCTCTGCCAGGGACTCCCTGATCGGGGGACCTCTGCATGAAAGTATCTGGGCTGGGAATCCAGGGATGTGTAAGAACATGAGTGTGGGGGAAATGAGTCTTTGATACAACTCTCCTAGGAGCCTATAGAGCTCAGATACTGTGCACTGAGGCTGGGCGGACAGGACCCATGGAACAAAACCCGTGGTAAGGCCTTTGTAATGGCTGAAAACTCTCAACTCTCACACACAGTTGGGTTTTGGCTCTCAGGGAACTGCTCAGCCACTCCAGCTTCCTCTTGACTAGTGTCATCAATGGCATAACCCTTGTCAAAACTCAGACTATTTGGCCAGGCCCCATGGCTCACACTTGTCATCCCAGCAATTTGGGAGACCAAGGCAGGTGGATCACCTGAGCCCAGGAGTTTGAGAGCAGCCTGACCTTAAGAAAAAAAATCATTTTTAACCTATTAGTGTTTATATGTTTTTAAATGCATCTCTTGCAGGCAGCACAAAGTTGTCTTGCATTTTTAAATCCAATCTGACAGAGTCTGCCTTTTAATGGGGCTATTTGAACTATTCTTATTTACTTATTTATCTGTAATGGTTAACTTTCACTCTGTCACATTGGCATTTGTTTCTTATTTGTTCCACCTGTTCTTTGTTCCTTTTTTCCTCCTTGCCTTTTTTTTTTTTTTAGATTAATTGGTTTAACTTAGATTAAGTGGATTGATTTGAATTAGTTGAGTATTTTTATGATCTATTTTTATCTTCTTTATAGACTTATTAGCTTTAACTATTTATTGTTTTAATGGTAGCATACATCTTTCTTATCACAATATGCTTTTGAGTGATACTACACCTCTTCATGTGTTGTATGACATACTTAAATTAGTATACTTCTATTTCTCATCACCAGCCTTTATATTAATGTTTTTATGTTTTCTCCAATTTTATATAGGTGATACTCCCTATAATACATTGTTATTTGTGTTTAAATAGCCAATTCTCTCTTATTTGGTAATTTTTACTTGTGATAAAATATACATAACATAAAATTTACCATTTTAACTGTTAGTAGGGAAGAGTCATAATTACCCTTGTTATAGATTGGAGTGTACATGGAGATTTTGAGACTAAATTCAGCCATGTGAACCTGCGTTGACATAAAGGTAATCACAGCATTTCTGCAGATGGAAATGAAACTATATTTGGCATGATGGTGTTCTCTCACCCCCATGCCACATTTGGCTAATACGTCACAAATACAAAGTCATATTTGGAAGCTGCTAGCTGCTGGGTAAACCAATGTTCACTTTCACAGGAAACATGTCCTTAAATCTTACTAATATTGCTAACCCTTTACATATATCTTGCATCGAAATATTTCTAAATACGTTATTGCATGTGTAAGAAAGCCTTACTTGTTGTTGACAGGAATTTTTAAATGGGACAATAATACAGGGGTAGTTAACTGTACAAACAATTGTACATTCTTAAGTTGTATAAATACTACTTGGTGGAATAATAATTGGAATGAGTCTCATTCCGACTTATATATACTAAGAGCCAGAAAAGAAACCTGACTACCTGTAAACTTAACATGTACTTGGAGTGAATCTGCTGGGGTTACTCAAATTTACAAGTTTATGCAAGATCTTGTCCACCGCAGTTGGAGGATGGTTGAAATCATCGTGACCGTGGTGATAGGACTTGTAGCAATTGCTTCCACCACTGCTGTTCCTGGATTAGCTCTACACCAGAGTATACAAAATGCAGAATTTGTGCAACAATGACATGAACAATCACATTTGTTGTGGCAGCAGCAACGAGACACAGATGCTGATTTGACTGAATGAGTGGATAATCTGGAGCAAGTGGTTTCTTGGTTAGGAGAACAGCTAACTGTGTTGAATACCCAAGCTTTGTTGAAATGTGATTGGAATACTACCCAATTTTGTATTACTCCTGTTCCTTTTAACAGCACTGTGCATAATTGGACTGAGATAAAGAGACTTTTAAATGGTCAAAATATCTTTCCCTAGAAATACAAGAATTAACACAGAACATTTCTGAAACATTTCACAATCAGTTACCCTTGCTGACTGGTGCAGATTTGATGACTGGTATTGCGCAAAGTTTGACGTCTTTGAACCCTATGAGCCCTGTAAAAAACTTTGCTGACCTCTGTTTCTAGTAATGTATTGATTGTTGTTCTTGCCTTTGTCATTTTCACAGTCTGCTGGAGAAGGTGCCAAAGGGCAAACACCAAATCCCAGCGAGCCCAACATGTAATGATGGTTTTAAAAGAAATTCAAACGTGTAAATAAAGAAAGGAGAAATGTAGAGGACTACATGCTCGCAAATGAGATGTTCCCAACAAGTCCTGATCTTGCAAACGACGCAGGGCATTCCCGATAAGTCCTGCTCTTGCAAACAAAGCAGGGCATTCCTTCCCTGCAAACAGGGAGGACAAAGGAGCCAGCTGCAAACAGCAGACCCTGAGGGCTTGTTTATGTGTAAACATCTTGAAAATCCAGAAAGTCAGGGAAGGTCAGAAAAACTACAATGTGTCTTGTGACTTGGCAACATTCCACAAAGGACTGTAGAAAATAAAGCAGAGCATGCCATTTGGGGGCAGCCACCATGTTTGCCTTGTCTTGTGTTGTCTTGGTTGCTCATTCCTTTGTTTAGGAAACACACGATCCCCAGCAAATGGGAGTGTGATAGATTGATGCTGGTGGAATGTGGTCTCCACAGTAGCCTCTTCACTTTCTGACTTCCATGTTCTTCATCACATTAGGGTCTCCTTGGTCTGGCTCACTGTCTTCCACACAAAATGTTTCCCAGTTCAAGAAGGATTACCCTCTTGGGAATCTATTGCATGAGTGTTTTCTTCTAAACATTGTCAGGTTTTAATTGCTGCACAGCTTTGATAGTTTTAAAATCGTAAATTCCCACACAGCCACCAACAGGGAAACTCTTGTTCTCTCACTTCTATCAGAGGGTAGCATGATTCCTGTAAGAGGAGAGGCAGGCAACAGTGTCTAATATTTGCCTGGTAATCTAGGCTCTGTTTCGTTTCATCTGCAAGCCCTTTCTCATTGTCGCATGGCTCTTTCATTGGGCTGTTGCTGAATGTGACTGCCTCTCACCACAGATCTTTTAGCTTCCAGGGATTTCAGAGAGTACAAGGGACTTCAGATGTACTGACTGAACAGGTTGTGGGTCTGGGACACGTGGGGTCTGAGGCAGTTTGCACTTTGCAGGAGGATTTTTGGGCCCTCTGATAAGAGTCATTGAACATTGCTTGGACTCCAGCACAAGGCAGCTCATTCTCTCAGGCAAGCATTGATTTTCCTTTGTTTTCCTGGGGATTCCACATTGCCTGTCAAATGACTACTGGGCACCATTTTAAGGGTTGCCATCACCACAGATGGCTTCTGAGCCACTGTCACAAGCTCATCTCCCCACAAGTGAGGCCAGATCGAGGTGAGAGAACACTGCTCAACCTTGGAGTTGCCTTTGTCATGGTTACTGCCTTTCCCAGAGAGCCCTGAGAGGCCCAGGATGAAGGGAGGCAGTGAGGTCAAGAGCCCAGCCATCTTTTGTGGACACCAGCCTCTGGGGTCTTAGGTATGATTCCATCACATAAAGAACCCTCAACAACTCACCCAGACTCTATTCCAACCCCATGGGATCTGATTCTTTCACACAGTATCTTTCAGAAATGGAGATAGAAGAGCAGTTTCTAGCAGCAGACTCACAGTCTCGCAATACCTCCTTCTCCACAGGCACCTGGCAATTGAGGCAACACAAAGGGGTATAAAGTCAAGACTTTTAGGGTACTGCAGTAGGTTATTGCAGGCAGCATTTTTCCCTATACGTGGCCAGTTCTGTCTGTACCATCTTTCTTGCTTATGCAGGCTGACAGCTCTGACAATCAGGCGCCTGAGATTGCCTCACGAATGCGCAAGTGCTAGTCTCAAAGCACCAGGCCTGAGCAGGGAGCTCTTGCCAGAGTCACAATGAACACCATTGTTGCCTAGCGACAAGTCTCTGTGACTTAGTGGAGAAGTGCACCTCCAGGTGGAGGTGTGTGTGCAGTGGAATCTCTCCTGCCTTCTCTCTGGGATCCACGGGACAGTCCCATGGTTCCACCAAAGGGTTGCATGCATTGGACACCAATGAGCTTCTACCACAGTTGTTTTAGCGAAATCCAGAGCTGACTCAGAGGCTTTAAATGCAGCCTCTACCTGCTACCAGGCATCAGTCTCAGCCACCCCTGCTTCCTCAGACATCTGACCTTGTACCTACTTATTCTAAAGAAGAGAAATAATTTTTTTCAGGCAGAAGGAGGTCAAACAGCAAAAGAGGGATGGATACAGTTACCAGAGAGAAGAATAGCCATGTCACAGCTGCTAAGAGGTGCAGTTGTTCTGACTGTGCATGAAACCACCCCTCTAGTTCAGGAAGCACTTGAAAAGTTGTTAGACTGGTACTTCTACGTCTCATATTTGTCAGCCCTTGCCAAAATGGTGGCACAGCTATGTATTACCTGCAGACAGCACAATGCAAAGCATGGTCCAGCGTTTCCACCCAACATACAAGCTTATAGAACAGCCCCTTTTGAGGATCTCCAGGCGAAATTCATGGAAATGTCAAAGTGTGGAGGTAACACATCTTTACTAGTTCTTGGGTTTACCTACTCTGGGCAGGTAGAGGCTTACCCAACACAAACGGAAAAAGCTCGGGAAATAACCCATGTACTTATTTGAGACCTTAGTCCTAGATTTGGACTGCCCCTAAGAATCAGTTCAGACAACTGTCAGGCATTTGTGACTGACTTGGTGCAGAACACAGCAAAGGTATTGCAGATCACAAGGAAACTACATGCAGCCTACTGACCTCAGAGTTCCAGAAAGGTGTAGTGAATTAATCCAACTATTATAGCTTAGGGAAAGTGTGCCAGGAAACAGGATTAAAATGGTTACAGGCTCTCCCTATGGTATTTTTTAAGGTAAGATGTACTCCTTCTAAAGGAACAGGATATTTCCCTCACGAAATATTACATCATAGGTCCCCTCCCATATTATGGGAACTCCCAGGCATTGTTCAAGAGTTAGATGAAGTAGAGTTAGAGCAACAACTACAGGATCTGGTAAAAATTACACTAACAATTTCAATCTGGGGAAATGAAAGTGGCCCTATTAGTTTATTACCCTCAGTTCACCCCTTCTCCCCAGGTGATCATGTGTGGATTGAGGACTGGAGTGTAGTCCACTATGACCATGGTGGAAAGCACCCCAGACCATCATTTTGATCACTTCCAGCACTGGGAAGGAAGAAGGAATCTCAGTCTGGATCCATCACAGTTGTATAATGCCTGCAGTGTCTGAGACTTGGGAGGTGAAACTGAGCCCTGACAACCCCTGCAAAGTGACACAGAAAGACGACAAGACTTACTCCAGTCACACCTAAAGCTGACTGGTCTATACATGGTCAAAGCATGAGAAAACTCATCATGGGACTTATTCTCCTTAAAATTTGCACTTGTATAATAAAGACTGTTTTTCCCCACTTGAAGGATTCTTCCCAGTGTTTTCATCATGTTACTGAAGTAGGCAAGAAGTTAAAACAGTCTTTCTGTTTTATAGCTATGGTAAATGCCTAGAAAATTTTAAAGAATCTTGCCTGTATAACTCCACTCGGTATGCAGTGTGCAGCCCAGGAAACAAATGACCTGATGTGTGCTATAACACACCTGAATCTCCTACGACCACAGTCTTTGAAATAAGATTAATAACTGGTCCTTTTCTAAGTGCTAGAAGTAAAATAATACCTAAAACAGAAGAAAAAGGAACCCCAAACACATAATCTTAAATTTTGATGGTTGTGTTGCCATTAATAGCAGTCAGCAAGGATTAGCATGCGACTCTCTAGATCTGGGGAAAAAGTTATCCAGCAGAGAATAAGTATATTTGCCGCGAGTTAGGCCTATGTGATAAAGCATGTAATTACTGGTCTTGTGTCATTTGGGCTACCTGGGAAAAGAATAAAAAATATCCAGCATGACTTCAGAAAGGAAAGGGTGATTCCTCTTGCATGAGTGGCCACTCTAACCACTTAGAACTAATAATCACCAGTCCCATAGACCTCAGGTGGAAAAAGGGAAAACATGTTACTCTAGGGATCAACATAGCTCAACTGGATCCTCGAGTAAGTATTTTAGTCAGAGGAGAGGACAAAATGTGCTCTCGCAAACCAGTATTTCACACTCTCCATGATGAACTAAATGTGCCAATACTAGAGCTCTCATGGAAGACAAATATTTGTTCTTGCAGTTAGCAGAAAATGTAGTCCATTTCCTCAATGTTTCTTCTTTTTATTTATGTGAGGGAATCACTATGGGTGACCAATGGCCTTGAGAAGCCCGAGAATTAATGGCCACTGATCCAGTTCCTAACATGATTCCCATCCAGAAGACCTACACTGGCAATGTCTGGGTCCTAAGTACCTCAATTATTGGGCAGTATTGCATAGCTAGAGAAGGAGACAACTTCACCCTCCCTGTGGGAAGTCTCAACTGCCTTGGGCAAAAACTATATTAACAGCACAGTAAGAACAGCCACATAGTGGGGTTCAAACCACACTGAGAAAAATCTATTTAGTAAATTTCCAAAGTTGCAAACTGTGTGGACCATGCACAGAGTCTCGTTGGGACTGGACAGCCCCCACAGAACTGCACTGGGTATCTGGGCATAGAACCTATGCCACATTACCTAACAATGGGGCAGGTGGTTGTATTATCAGCATCAATAAACCATCCTTTTTTTGACTGCCCATGTAAACAGGTGAACTCCTGGGCGTCCTGGTCTATGCTTCCTGAGAAAAGAGGAGCATAGCTACAGGAGATTGGAACTGTACTGGTACTCCCCTAAAAGAATCATACAATACTATGGGCCTGCCAAGATGGCTTGTGGGGATACCGAACCCCCACTTACATGCTCAAGCAAATCACATGGTGACAAGTTGTCTCAGAAATAATCACTAATAAAACGGACAGAGCTTTGACTTTTTTAGCCTGGCAGGAAACCCAGATGAGAAACGCTGTCTGTCGAAAGAAAGAAAAAAAGAAAGAAAGAGAGAAAGAGAGAGAAAGAAGAGAAAGAAAGAAAGAAAGAAAGAAAGAAAGAAAGAAAAAAGAAAGAAAGAAAGAAAGAAAGAAAGAAGAAAGAAAGAAAGAAAGAAAAAGAAAAAGAGAAAGAAAGAAAGAAAGAAAGAAAGAAGAAAGAAAGAAGAAAGAAGAAGAAAGAAAGAAAGAAAGAAAGAGAGAAAGAGAAGAAGAAGAAGAAAGAAAGAAGAAAGAAAGAAAGAAAGAAAGAAAGAAAGAGGACAGAGAAAGAAAAAGAAAGAAAGAAAGAAGAAAGAAAGAAGAAGAAAGAAAGAAAGAAAGAAAAAGAAAGAAGAAGAAGAAGAGAGGAAAGAGAAGGAAGGAGGGAGGGAGGGAGGGAAGGAAAGAAGGAAGCAAAGAAGGAAGGAAGGAAGGAAGGAAGGAAGGAAGAGAAAGAAAGAAAGAAAGAAAGAAAGAAAGAAAGAAAGAAAGAAAGAAAGAGAGAGAAAGAAGTGTGTCTAGAAGAAAGAGACAGAAAAGAGACAGATTTTCAGAGGTATTATTATTCACTACTAATTCCAAGGGCTACGTACGAAATGCAGATTTCTCATAAAAGATGATTTTTGCTGCCTTTTCTGTTAGCTCCAAGAAGTCCCTGACCATCAACTTTTATCCAAGAACCTTTTATGCATGCACCAAAAGTGTCAAGATAGAGTGGAGAAAGGTAACTTAGTTGACTGAGAGAAAAAAACTTTCTGCAGAAAGCAAGATTTATCAAGTAGAAAAATATAAATGTCTTTTGAATATATGTCAAGAAAAATGGGTTTAAATGATTCATAAAATTGTAAGTTGATCTCTTGTGATAAGAGCAGATCCAGGTACCATGCTACAGTCTGAGAGAGCTGAGCTTTAGATTTTAAGGCCCGAAAGTTTTTTTTTTTTTTTTTTTTTTCTTCTTCCAGATAGTTTAGCAGAGCATTAGGGCATTCCCAGGAAGCCCATCACAATCTTGCTATTGCTCTCATCTCACCAGTGCACAAACACATAAAAATCTCTACTTATCTAAGGTAATACTGCAGGTTTCTTTTCTATGTTTTGGACGAATAAAGATTGCAGACATGTTTTCGAAGACTAAAGAGTACCAAGGTTGAAGAGAAAGTTTAATAAGCAAAAGAAAAATGCTCGATGCCAGCAGAGATGGGATCAAAATGGGCTAACCAATATGAAACATGGGTTTAGGGTTGTTGTGTGTTGTGAATGGTAAGAAATTGAATTAGTCTGTGGTCTGTCTTCAAAAATGTGAGACTTAGTTGGACTTGGGGCCTCATATCCCAGCCCAATCAGAGAGTTTTGCCTGAGACTTTGGACCAGAAGCTATTAGTGATTAAAGTGAATATTCATAGTGGCTATTCAGCTTAGCCAACAAACTTTCAGGAGCTGAAGTGAAATCACAGCCTACGATTTTGTCCAGAGATAATCTGAGGCTGAAGTAATGATTCATAGAGGTGGGGATCACAATCCAAGAAGAAAAGAAAAGTGTTCCCTGGAAGGCACTTGCTCCCACTCTCCCAGCCTGTTTATCTTCACAAAAGGAAGATAAACATTTCTGGAAGCTCTCGGATTATAAAATGGACAAAGCCATTCCTATTTCAGGCCGTGTTCTCCCACTTGAGTAAGCTTGAAGTTTCTGCAAGTTTCTGAGTGAGCTGGAGCTGCAGGTTCTTCATTTTGTGCAGCTACAGACATTTCTTCATATACCACTTCCTGTCCTAGTTCATTTATTGGTGTCTGCAGCTTGAATTTTTGTTTGTTTGTTTTTTGTTTGTTTGTTTTTCTTTTTCTTTTTCCCAGGCTGCTCTTTATCTTACATGGAAATGAGGCATTGACCAGTGAGCTGAGAGGTTTCTGGGGACACTTCTCTTTCTCTCTATATAAGGCTAGCTAGTTAGCTCTCTTCACTATTGGAGGAGGAGAGCCCTGGATTGGAGAGAAGAAGAGAGAAGCAGGCTCTAGAATTTATAAAAATTTTGCTGTTGTTGTTCAATCTCCATTTTTCCTCCAGAATTACTGGAATCTTCTAGATCACAAAGGTGGTAGAGCTTGGGACCCATTATTCCTGCTGAACAATCTAGGAAACACACTCGATCTGGGAACATTTCTACTTTCACTGGTCTCCCCCACAGGCTGGACAAGGTTGGGATATAATCTTTGTTGCCAGAAACATTCCATTGAAAGTGCCCTGGTTTATCACACTAGTAGAAATCCACAGTTGCATCTTGGGAATTCTAGATCTTGTAGACCTGTGAATTGGCCAGTAACATATTTTTCATTATCCTATGACATCCCTGTAATTCTTAAGTTTCCTATCTTCAGTTCATGTTAGTTTAAAATGATCAAAAAAGCCACCCCAAGAGGTTTTCCAAAGTGCTATCTGATTCCACAGCCTCTTTCTGTAGTTTTGTTCTGTTATAACAGGATGGCTGAGAAACAAACTAGTATTTTAACATGGGTTAAATACTAGGTTGTATGATGATTGAACTAGGAGATAGGTACGTTTTCTAAAGCTTCTCTCAGCCTTTCCAAAGATCCCGAGAGATTTTTTTCTGTCTTGTGATTCAGTGAGGACAGTTTAGAGTACTTAAGAAGTTTTGTTCTGCTTCTTTGGAAGCTTGCTAATAGGCACAGTAGAAAGCATTTTCTTTTCATTCACCTATGGGTTTACTAACGCTTCAATTAGAGTTTGCAAATAGCACTGTGTTACTTTCTGTTGGAAATAGTCGTTCTTCTTTTTAATCCACTTTGATCTTTCACCTGCGTTCATTTCTTGACTAACTCTAGGATGGCAGTTGTTCATCTTCAAATTCCTTTGCTGCCTGCCTGTATTGCTGCCTGTTTTTTGACAGTAGTTAAAATGTAGCTTAATAGTTGCACTGCATTTCTGCACATAAATAAAACAGTTGGTTTAAATTTTAGAAAGTCTGTGTGTGTCCATTAAGGTCATCAGGGATTTGTCATAAGTCTGGCTTTATGTGTATAAGTTTACTACAATGAGAAGGAAGTTTAAACCTTAGTAACACCATGTTTATGTGCATTTGTTATAGGGTCAAGTGCAGAGTTGGAGGATTCCTGGGATTGCAAAATTAGAGGTGTTTTTCAATGGCGATTCTGAGCCCTAGATAATGGCTGTAGATAGGGCACTCAGAAATTGCATTTGAAGCTTCTCTAGATATTTGTCTCTTTAACTTTGCAGCATTATGTATTGTAGACTTACCTTGCATGGTTCCCAAGTGATAGGGGAAATTTCACAATGTGTACAAAATGTAGGTTTTTTTTTTTTTTTTTTTTGAAGAGCAAAAATATATAGTTGTTAGATATTATTGAAATTATGCTTCTTTGAGAAGGCCAGGCCTCTTGTCAGGAAAATGGTCACATTTTTGTCAGTTGAATACTATTTTTATTGCTTTTAAATTTAGGCTCAATGGAATCCCAGAGCTCCCAAGTGCACTCAGGGGGAGTACAGTGTACTGTTGCTTTGTTGTCATATGGAAACAGAGGGGAAACAAGGCATCATTTACATGGCTTCTTCCTTTTGGTGTTACCCAGGATAAATAGAAACTGTTAGGGTATCTTTTTTCATCTTTTTCCTTTGTCTAATCTGTGCCCCCCAAAACTGTCATAGGTACCATTCATATAGTACCAGCATAACATTTATTCATAAATCTGGAGGAGCTAGTCAGTAGCACTAGCAACACTAACCTGTGCAAAGCCCTAGCTTTCTGCCCTGCTTTTGTCCTAGATCGATCGAGCCCCAAAGGTTGCAAATTAACCCAGAGGCCTTGCACATGCTATATAGTAGTAAAATTTGTGCAAGACATTTTAATAGAGGAAGTATCTTCATACTAACTTTGGTTTTCCTCATGGTGTTCCCAGTGAAACATCAGAATCTCAGAGAATGAGATAGATTGACTTTCAAACATTTTAAATCCAAAATTATTGCAATGTAGAACAGGTGGCTCAAAAGTGTAGAAACTGAATAACTGAATAGCCCTTCATTAGATGGGGAAAGCAAACAGACTAAAATCTGCCCTTTAACCTTGTCTTTCTCCCAACAATTAATAGTGAAGGCTGCCTGTTTACAGATAGGAAATGGGGCCTAATCACTGACAGCTGAAAGTAAATGGGAAAAGAATTTGAAAACTGTAAGTTTTGGACAATGGATTGACAAGACTTTGGTAGAAAAGAAATCTTATGTCACTATTGGGTGCGGGAAGGTTACAAATGCCAGGATAAATATTCTGAAACAAAATTGTTCTTATTCAACAGTTAGAAAGGGAGATTTGGGGTTTGACAGGTTGTCTCCACTCCATGCCTCACAACAGGCAAAAATTAACCTGTTTTGTGATATAAATTTAATGTGGAGGAAAATAATATCTTTGTAAATCTTCCAAATAAAGGAAAGGGTATTCACTTGGGGTCAAATATCTCCACTACAGTGCCACAAATATCTATTACTGAGGGACAAAAAGACCCTTTATAGGTAAAAATTTTTACTGGAATCTTGAATTCCCCTTGCTTCAGGGAAATCGCAAAAACAAACCTTTTTAAATTACATTCCTAATTGCTAAGACACTGAGTGATTCTATTAAGCAAATGTACATACCTAGGCTGTAAAAATGCCCACAATATTGCATACAAAAAATATTAAAACATTATAGCTGTGAAAAGAAAAACTGTAAATTCAATAGATAAAAATGGGAAGTCCTTGTGCCAATGGCCTGATGAGCTGTCACAGACCAGAATTAGCCTAAGGGCAATAAGGTAACACTGAGATGTAGCCTCAAGCTGAAACTTTCAGTTTCCCTAGGATCTCCTTTAAATCTCATGTGATTGCCAGACTATTTATGGGGGAAAAAAAAAAAAAAAAAAGAGTCTTGAAACAAGCAAGATATTTTTGAAATGAATGTGAAAATTTAAAGTCTAAAGTCTATTTTTACCCTTCTGATGAATTATTGTCTTCTCAGCCCATGCACAAATATATGTTGTAGTCTCACCAATGCACCAGCATGTTACATTATTCTTTGTCTATGATTATACCCAAAGATATTTGTCTTACCCCCCCCCCAAAAAATTAAGAATCTCAGAAACAAAGTTGAGATTAAACCAAAAATATAAAATAAAAAAATGAAAAGCACAAGAAAAAAGCTCGTTGTCAGTGAAAATAAGTGATCAACCATGCTTTCCACTATGAGAGTTATTTTGAACTAGAAGAGAAATAAATGTTTTCAATATGTGGGCTGTTTTGAAGACCATGTGATTAATCTTGGCCCAGGGTCTTGGACTAATAATTAGCTTAACCCAAGAAACTTGCCTTGAAATAATCAGGTGGTGTAGTCATGATTTATAGCAGCTGTTCAGCTCATCCCATGACCTATCAGGAACTGATGTTACAGATTGGCTCAAGAATTTGGCCCAGGCTTAATCAGGAACTAAAATAGTATATATAAAGCCCAGGCTCATGGTCCAAAGAGAAATAAAAGTGTGCCAACCAGAACCCGTCAGGACCTACAGTGTTTATGCCAAAATATGGACAAGAAGCTACTTCCTGGGAGCTAACTGATTATACAAAAGACAGGGTACTTTTGTGCCAGGGCTGGTTTTCTTATCACACTGAGCCAGAATTTTGTTCAAGATTTTTAACTGAATGAACCGAAGGTTCTTCTGTCTGTGAAGATATGGATCCCGAGATACAACCGCTTGTGTTAGTTATCTTATTGGTGTCTGCAGCCTGATATTTTTTTCAGATCTCTTATGGGTTATGTGTAAATGAGATACAAACCTGCAGACTGGTGGTTTCCAGGGACTGTTTCCTTGCTCTCTCCCTGAGTCAAGCTAGCTTTTTCATCTCGATAACACACTCAAGAATCTCCTGAAAGTGGCTATTTCATATTTTATAATAGGAAACATGAGGAGGAATAAAAGAAGAGTAAATACAAGAAAAGAACAGGGACTCTAGCTAATGCAATACAGTTTTGTAAAAATCCAGGTCCCTGAGTGTTACCTGCTAACTGCTATCAGTGTGGCAAGACAGGACATTTTACCAAGAAATGCTGAGACAACAATAGGGAGCCACCTTAACACTGTCCAACCTATGGTGGTGATCACTGAAGGGAGTGTTGCATTTAGAGACGTATGTCACTAAGTCCAGAACCAATCTCACAAATGGTCCATCAGGATTGATAGTTTCTGGAGATCAATTCCTCAGTTCTAACAGCTGCTAAACTCTTCAGGTCCCATACTCTTCCAAAGCCTTGGATGATTGCGGAGGTGGAAGGGAGGAAAGTAGACTTCTTTCTGGAAACAGGAGTGCATCTCTTTACTCTGATTTCCAATCTAGCCTTTCTCTCCTCCCATAATGTGGCAGTGGTGGATGTGTCAGCAGAATCCTTTACACAGTATTTTTTCAACCCACTGGTTATTGTTTAAACAACTTTCTATGTAATCAGACCGATTAAATAATTCCTGAAAGTCTCACTTTATTACTGGAGATATTTTGGCTCATACTGAGGTCTCCATCTGCATGGCTGCAGTACAAACTCTTTGTCTCCCCTAAGTGGAAACCAGTTCTAACTGAGAAGGGTGGGATGTCAAGAAAAATGTTGCTGGATTACAACTGCTGTGTGTATCCATATTTGCCATAAGGATTCCACTACTTTTTTCTAACCAGAGGCAGTATTGCCAAAGTCAGAAGGTAGAAAGGGGCTAGTAGTCATTACAAATAAGCTATGAAAGAAAGGCCATTTTAGGCCCTGTAGCAGCCCTAACAAAATCCTACATATCAAAGAGGGAAGCCTATTTAAGAATAATTATTTGATCTGCAGCTTATGCCAATAATTAGTTTAACTACTAAATTATACACTACTTTGCTAGTCAACTCAGCTGATTATATTTGTTTTTTTTTTTTTTTTTTTACAGAAATGAACAAGGAAAAGAGAAAAATTAGTTTCAAATCTTACATGGGCCATTATCTTCTGATCTCATTAGTTGTCTTTAGAATTTGCCTGTATTTTAGGCTATTCCTATTCATTCCTGTGAGCCAATCAGAAATCTCCAGATGCAGCTAAGTAGAAAACATAAAAAAGATTAACATAGTAAAGTATGTGACAATATCTTTGTTCTGGGCAATTATTCTACAAATCTTGCCAGGTAATAAGAGTACATTGTGGACTCATAGTCAAGGGATGTCATGAAGAAACATAGTCTGATATAGATACACCTTTGTGCTTTGTGTACAAAGATATGCTCAAAAAGAAACTGATTGAAAAACAGAAACAACATGAAACACCCTCATTTTTTGTATCAGCAATGGAATTCCAAAACAATAGTCGCTTTTTTCTGGTGGGGGAAGTACACGGTGGGCTGACAATGAGTTTTCATGGGCACTTTTCTGTACACGCTTTGGAATATAACCTGAACCAGTGTAAATCATTACATCAGCCTGTAATTAGTCATGCATCAAAGTCGTTGGCCAAGCTTTCGCATCAGCACTAGTTTGGTCCCAAATAAAAGTCCAAAGCCAAGCTGAGTAAGGCTTTTCCAAAATCAGTCATCATATTCTTTCAAACACCAGCATCACAGTGGGCAAAAAATTCAGCTTTCCTTTGTGTAGAACTATTTTAATTTGCTTCTCAAACTTTCATTCTACCTTCAGTTTGTGTGCACTTTTCCTCAAGTTTTTGGCACCAAGACAAATAATTCTTTGTTATATCTTACAATGAGAATTTGCTTCATGTAGTGCATTGGTGAGACTACAACAATTGAAGCCTGAACTGAGCCTGGGTCTCACTGGATTGAACGTTACATTGACCATGGCTTCTTAGCACATCAGATATCTCTATAGTGAACAACTCTCAAAAGTCTGAGAAACAAACCCCCAGGAAACCCTCATAGGGAAGTTCCAGATGATCCAGCTTTTCTTGTGTTCCCTACTCTGAGACTCATCTCGTCAAGTTATCATCCTCACCTTCTTCAATTCTCCGAAACAACCCTCCATTAAACCACTACCCCTAAAGAAAATGCTCAAGAAACCCGGCGCCTCTAACTTCCTGGTTCCCTTTTTATTAAAGGATTTTATACAAATGGATTGGGAACAACTAAATTATTCTGATAACTCAGATGAATACAAACAGGCTTTCCAAAATGATACCCAATTTTGATTTTGCGTGGCAACGTGTTATGTCATTCCTAAGACAAATCTTAAGTACTGCTGAGCAACAGGAAGTTCCACCGGCAACACAGAGATTCAGAGATAAATAGCATGTTTCATATGGCCAGAAAAAGAGGAAAATGAGTCCAAATAAATAAATAAATAAATAAGAGTGTAAAAGAGACCAAATCTCCATTTTCAATTTATATACATTTGGTACATGGTCTGAGAAAGCAATATATTAGAAGAGTGAGTAGGAGTAAAAGAGCACGTCTTCAAATTCCTTTTTTTTACTTTAATTTCTGAGGATTTGGTCCTAAGTTTGTGTGTGTGTGTGTGTGTGTGTGTGTGTGTGTGTGTTTTCTTCTACTCAAGAGCATCTAACACTAAGCCAGATTAAGCCAGCTGAAATCAATAGGATGGCTTCCCGCTTTATAAGACTTAGGTGACAGGCCAGCTGAAGAGAACTTAGACAATCACCTAGTACCCTCAGTTGATGAAAATATTGGCTCTGCTGCAACTCATTTTTCTTCAAAAAGTAGCTTTTCCATACAGAAACTTAGAAGTGGTCTTCAGACAATTGAAAGTTTCTGGCCACGGCTACACCTCAGTGCCACTGAAAGCCTTGTGAACTAAGGCCAGTCAATGACAGTCCCACAGAGTGTTGGCACCAGGAATTCCACAAATTTCTGTTTAATTTTCTTGCTTTTCTTTTTGTGTCAATGATGTCTCTTATTTACTATTTGTATGCAATATTGCAACATGGAGCTATATTCTCGTAGGGCGAAGTCTGTTGGTGATTTAGGAATCAGGAATATTATACAAATGTTGCTGTTTTGGTAGTGTCTTGGAATTAAATGAAATTCAAGATTTTAGTCCCAATTTTAAGCTGGTAAAAAGCTTTTGGGCAACCAATGATAGACACTTAGAACACTGTAAGAAAAGTTATTTTACACAGAGTGAATACATTCTTCTGCATGTTTCTTCTTCTTCTTCTTCTTCTTCTTCTTCTTCTTCTTCTTCTTCTTCTTCTTCTTCTTCTTCTTCTTCGTCGTCGTCGTCGTCTCATTAATTTCAGAGGACACACTGTAGGGAATGTTTATCAAGCCCTTTTTTTCTAACTTTTGACAGAAGAGTGTTTGAAATCAGAATTTTCATCAAATATTTCAGATTCAGTGCCACCTAATAAAATGGTATTTTTCTCTGTGTAGCACCTTGTCAGCACTTTGCCTAAAATGTCTACTTTCCAACTTTCTCTTCCATGTCTTGCTAATAGTTGTAAGACACTATATCCCAACTGTAAGCTGAAAATCTCCACTTTCAACATTCAAAACAATCTGACCTTGAGAGACAAACTCTAACCTCAGGGCTGATGTTTTTATAAATGAAGGAAAGGCATTCATTTTTTTAATTTTTTATTTTCTGAGGCACCAATTCTCTATCCAGCAGTATTAATATCTACATAAGAAGAGGATGTCACATTTCAAAGTCAAAACATCTTATTTGCAGGGGTGCCACTGTTTTGCTAGGACTATAGTATAGGAAGCCAGGGATAGTATAAAGATTCAAACTGTTTTGAAGAATCTTGCTTGAATCCTACTACATCATAATCTCTCTTAGGCTTTCCAGGCACCTGTAAGTTTTTTGGGTTGAATGGGCTTTGGAGACAAATAAGGAATCACCAGTGGAGAGCTACGGTCTTATATAGATAAACTGGACTATTCCTGCCAGCTTGCTTCCATGAAAACATAGATGAACTTATTATGATGGCATCTCTGAGGGGCCCGTATGTTGGTCACCTGACACACAGGAGTTGGGAAATAAGACATAAGAAGGAGGACACTTTTTATCTATTCCCCACCCAGGATCCATTTGTCAAAAAATTAAAAATAAATAAGGGACAGTTTATCTTTCTTATTTTTCATTTGGTAACAAACTACCTTCAGTCTGCCCTTTTCTCCAGTGCATTTTGAAACACTGGGATTTCTTTGTCTTGCAGACTTTGAGAAAAAAAAAAAATCGCTCTTATTACACTGCACAAAGGCATTTAAATTACACCAGCTCTAACACTAAAACGCCTGGCCTTCTAGATAAAAGTTTATTTTAACAGTATCTAATTATCAGATCTTTCCTTCAGATGAAAGAGCCATTAGTACAAATGTCTAATGTACAAGCTTTCTTTACCTTGGGAGATAACCCAGACCCTTGTAAGCATTGTAAAATTGACTCTGGTCTTTTCGCAGTCATGTCAAGCAAGGCTACAGAACATAATTTCCCCAACTCAGAGAGACAAACTCTTCTGTATCCCTTAAATATAACTTATAAACACCCTAGCTGCCCTTATTTTACAGACTTTCCAATAGCCCAGTCATGAGTTTCTCTCCCTGTGCCACCCAATAACACCCTACCTTGTCTGTAGGCCCTGCAGTAAATGCCAAATAAATGTGGTACTACTATACATCAGGTTTCCCTTTTGTTTTAGGATTTTTAAAACAATAAATGTAAACCTGATCAAGTTATCTGATTATTCTGATAGATATATAGAGGTATTCCGAAATCTAACAGATGGGTTTCATTTTGTGTGGAAAGATGCTATATTACTCCTAAACCCAATTCTATATTTGTCAGAAAATTTGGCAGATTTTCAGGCAACAGAAAGACTTGAAGATGAACAAGGTACTTACTACAGCCAGTCTAAAAGTATGAAGGAAAAAAAAAAATCTAGGAAAAGGAAGGGTGAAAGACAAAAGTAAGGTACACACATAGCAGAATATTTATCGCCAGCAGGAAGAAAGACATTGCTCTTTGAAAACTTAGTTGGAATACACACACACACTATTTAAAAGATTAAGTAGTGCGAGCACAAGTGAAAAGTTGCAGCAGAAGTCTAGTATATAAGAAGAGACTATTTTGCCAGCAAATTGCTACATGATTTCAGAGTTATTAATGTAAAGACTTAATCAATGGTTGCATACAGCAAGGTCTGCCATTTCTGGCAGCCCTTCCAAGGACTGGTCTCTCACAGTAGTAGATCTTAAAAATTATTTCCTTATTATAACCTTACATGAGAAGGGTGAGCCTTAATTTGCCTCCTCTGTGCCTTCTATCAATCTTAAACCACCTGACTCTCATCACCAGTGGAAAAGTTTACCCCAAAGCATGCTCAACATTCCTATGCTATATAAGCATTTTGTAGGACAGTCATTAAAGAAGTCTCAGAATATATTTCCTACTGCCTACATCATTCATTATATGGATGACATTCTTTTGCCTGCTCCTAGGGAGCAATTACTACACCAGTTGTTCAATGAAACCAAACAGGCTTTGACTAAATGGAATCTCAAAATACCTCAAGAAAGGATAGAAACAACATCCTCATACCAATACATAGGTACTATTGTTACTGAAAGAAATATTCGACCTCAGAAAGTAGTCCTCCATAGGGAGACATTACAAACCTTAAAGCATTTCCAACAATTCTTAGAGGATATGAATTGGCTGTTCCCAATGCTAGGTATTGTTACTTATCAAATCAAACACTTAGCCATTCCATGGAGATTATTCATTAAATTCTCCTCAGCAATTTACTAAGGAGACAGAAGCTGAGTTACAACTTGTAACTCTGCAAACATATGCCTCCCCGCTACAGCCAGAAAACCTTTCGTTCTTTTTTTGATTCCTACCCCATTCTCCAACAGGACTTATAGGACAGTTCAAAAAATTTTTGTAATTGTAATAGAATGGCTTTTTTTAAAAAAATTATTCAGACAGTAAAATATCTGCAAGTTTATCTTTCTATAATTACTCAACTTATAAAATGGGTAGGCACAGATCAAAACTGCTAAAGAGATATGATCCAGACAAAATTATTGTTCCCCTTTTAGAGTCAGTCTAGAACTGTGAAGGGAAAAAATTGGATTCCCAACAACAGGTGTAGCATGGGAAATGTTGACTGTGTAGCAAATGGCTCTTGCAGATTTTGAAGGTAGGAATAATAAACATTATCCATCAGATAAAATTTTGCAATTTTAAAAGTTCTACCTTTCATCTTCTCTGTGATTGCTCATCACAAACCCATTTCAGGTAGCCAGACCTATTTTACTGATAGTTCTTCCAAAGGTCACACAGATACTTATAGACCTAAGCATACTCAAACAATAAAAATCCTGAAGTTTTAACTCAACACTCAGAACTAATGGCAGTTATTCAGGTTTTACAGCTCACTGCTTCATCTCATCTCCCATTAACACTTTCTATGATTCCACCTCTATTGTAAATTCAACCTGTGTTGTAAATGTAAATTGGGACTGCCACTATTAAAAGCCCCTAGAACCAGAGCTGTTTAACTGGTTTTTAAAACTTCAACAAGCTGTTGACCCTTGTGCTGCTCCTTTTTATATTTCTCAAATTTGCTCTGCCACACAATTCCGTGGACCACTATTTCTAGGTAATGTTAGGGCAGATAAATTGATTTGTCCTGGATTTCAAGAAACTCATGCTTCTCTTGCATTACTGCATCACAATCCCTCTGCCTTTACTTGTACGTTTCATTAGCCTCACAGCCAGACTGTAGCCACTACAGGCCTGTCCTACTTGTGAGCATGTCCCTGGAGTCGAATCCCATAGAAGGCTGTAACCCATGAGGCTAAGCTCCAATTGAAATCTGACAGATGGATATTACTCATAAATCTGCCACTGGTAAATTCTCCTTTGTTCATGTGATTGTAGACACTTATTCTCACTTGCTGCATGCTACATGCAAGCAGGTCAGAAGCTGGTCATGTTCAAAGACATTGTCTGACATCATTTTCTCATATGGGGGCCCCTAAACAATTAAAAACTGACAATGGACATGCTTATGTTAGTTAAGCTTTTTAAAATATTTTTATAGCTATAGTCACTCATAAAACAGGAATTCCTTACAACCCTCAACGACAAAGCCCGTTGAAACTGCTGGAGCACCAGGGTCAGGCAAAAACCCCTGACTTCAGGTTAACGGCCATGCTACCTGTAACATCTTGTATGGTATGTTTTCCTATGCAGAGACAAATACATATTGGGCATATGTTCCCAATCTCACAGTATTATGACCTGTAATTTGGAGTGACACTCCCCTTTGAGTTCTATCATGAACATGGAGCGTGGGCACCAGGACCCCTAACACCTCCCTGACACTGAGCAATTAGACTCTCAGAACAATGATTATCAATTATGCTTCTCCATTGGAGGGACTTCTTTTATGCATCACCCAGGGTACATCACTCAACTGCAGTTGCCTTGCAATTTCATCCCAAGTATGGTTGAGTTACTATGGAAAAATTATGAACCTATTAGGCCTTAGCTCTATTAACATTACTGGTGTGGCCATTGCCCATATTTCATTAACTATACAGAATGGGTTCCCTTTGATAATTCTCACCCCCATCCTTGGATGCAGTGTCTTGGCCCCTGAGCTAGACAACAGTCCATGCTAATAGGAGACATTGTTGACTGGGGTCCCTGGGATCATTTAGATAGGAGAGATGAGAAACTGACCTCATGGCATAAACTTCGCTGACACTGGTGTTGAAACTTTAGCATCTCCTGACTACATTGCTTCAGGATTCAATCCCAATCTGCAGCACAGCACTCTTGACAGGTAACAGGATTTAGCCCATTTTTCCTTATGAAGGAAAGAGAGGTCCAATTTAGGAGTGGATAGGGAAGGCAGCACTCCTTATGAATGACAGCATTTATGTCACAACACTATTTAAGTGTAGTAATTGTGCTCAACACTGTTTTAATATTACATTTGTAGAAAATATTACCTCTCAATTTACAATATGTGTTTTTAAAACTTATGATGTTCTAGTAGAAGAAAAAACATAACAAACAAACAAAACTCCAGGTAAACGATGACCAACTGACTTGTGATTCCTTCAACTGTAGCATTTCCTTAATCATAGCACAATGCAAGCATACAGCATATCCACTCTAACAATTCTAGGTCACAATCCTGGATTATGGATTCCCATAAATCTGTCTGAGCCTTGGTTGGTCAACTCCGGTATATCTTGTTACAACGTATTATTATGTTGCTGCTCTCAAAACAGAAAACACAGTCACAATAGTAAGTAAAAACCAAATAGCAAGTCATTATAAATTCATGGAATTAATTAAACTATCATTGTTTCTGACTTTTATTATTTAAAATGTGTACTGCTGAAATTGTCAGACATTTTACTTACAGTGTCTACATGTAAAAAGAAACAACAGGTAGTAAAATATTATTAAATGAACCTCGTTCTTCAAATTTGATTCTGATGCAGTGAAATGCTTCGTGAAAATGAAAAACTGACAGACCAAACACATGTGATTTCAAATTTTGGCATCCATTTGTAGAAGCAGATTTATGAACCAAACCTTCACAGTTCTAATCTTTGACAGTGATTCAGCATTGCAACATACGTACTGAAATTGAAATCAGAGCTTTTTGTCAATTCCAAGAGAAACGAGTTTGTACTCTAGAAATTCCTGTTGCTCTGTTGACATCCATATATAAATCACTTGATTAAAAGGGATCTCTACACAGTGAAGCATCAAACTAATACACCATATTTTCTTATTATCTACAGTTCACTATTTTATTGTAGTAACCATAAAGTTAGGGAAAAAAAAGAGCAGGATAAATAATTTGTGGACTACCTTAATTTTCCTAGTTTTTACCAAGCAGAGCTTAGAGTACATTTTTAAAAATTGGTTTTCTCTGGCACAACACATGCATGCTTTTTGGCAGTAATCATAGGTTTATGAACAAACAGTAAGAGCGAAATAATGCTCAAGAACACTTGGCATAGGGGGAAGGCAAATTAACATAAGACTGAGAGCACTAAACAGCTATACTATGTCTACATTTCTTTTTAAATTGGATCAAAACTGCAGCACAAAATCTCATTCATTGCTGATGGAATGTACAGCAACCTTAAAATACAGTTGTTTTCTTCTGTCAGAATATGGCATTTTTTTCCCAAGGTAAAACTGGTCTCATCACATGGGCTAACAATTGCGCAATTAGGAATTTAGAAAGCTGATTTGGAAACTCATATCTAACCAAAAACCGCATGCATTTATGTACAACTACTCTCTTGACAATGGCCAAATACTTTAAGGAATCAGGATGCCTTTCAGTATTAACCAAGCCAGGTAAATTCATTAAATGAGATACTATTCATCAATAGAAAAGGAGCAATATATGAAGTCATGCAAAGTCATGGAAGCATCAGGCATACAGAAAGTTAATTCATAAAAGTCAGTCTGAAGAAATCACACACATATTGTGTGATTTCATTTCTGTTATATTACGGAGAAGAAATGTCTACAGAGATGGTAAACAAACCTGTAATTTACAGTGGCTTTTAGTGGCCAGATAGTGAGCTGAATAGGAGAACGCAATGATGGAAAGAAGCACAAATGGGCCAGGTGGGAAGGGATTCATTCTGCTTGGTGAGATCATGCTGGTCATGAGGAAGAGCCAGAACTGTGTATACCAGCATTAATAACTAAATAGGCTTCTACTCATGATAAGAGAGGAGTGTTTTCTTTCATCACACCTGGAACTACTTTAGGATGACTTCTGAGGAAGCTTTTGTTGTATGTGATAAAACATACATAAACAAATTTATCATTTCAAACATTTTTCAGTGTATAGTTCAGCAGCATTAACTATGCCCACATTGTACAACCAGTTCCACCGTTTTACAATCTCACCATCAACGTATAATGTTTCCAATTTCTCCACATACTCTCAAATTTTTCCTTAAAAAAATACGTATTCCAATGTGGATAAAGTGGTAATCTCATTGTGGTTAATGTATTCATGTATTAAGTGACTAGCAATTTTGAACATCTTTTCATGTGCTTATTGTCTGTGGATGTGTAAACGATTTTTTGGCTATATCACTGAATGAACACAAAATAAAAGAAAAAATAAATCAACTGAACTTCATAGAAACTAAACATTTTTGTGCATCGAAGGACACCATCAGTATAGTGAAAAGAAAACCAACAGCATAGGACAAAATATTTGCAAGTCATATATATGGTATATATTCAAGTCACCCACTTGGATCTCTTTCAAGTGCACTTTCCATTTTTTCTTACTCTGAAACTTTTAAATAAACATCCACATTTGCTGTGAAATTTTCTCAGTCTCTTGTGCTACTTTATTCCCCCTAAGCAAATTCCTTGTTCTGAGGAGGTCAGAATTGAGGTTAGTGCAGCCGATGATAGATCTGACACCAGTAACTCAGTTACATTCCACTGGTAGCAGGTCGAGGAGCTGGTGGACAGTGTGGCTGGAGCACCTGGCTACTATGAGGCTGGCCTGGCCCCAGGCAGTTCTGGACCGTGGAGGGACCAGAACACCATGCTAAAAGCACTGCGAGGGATGTTGAGGAAGAAATTTTGTCTTTCTACTGAGGTGAAATTCCTTCACATAATATAAAATTAACATTTCTTAATGAATTCTTTAGTAATCCTTAGTACATACACATTTGTGTGCAACTACCACCTCTTAGTTCCAAATTATTTTCATTATCCCAAAAAGAAGTACCCTACCTGTTAAGGAGCTACTACAAATCTGTCCTCTTTCTGCCACCTAGCAACCAGTCATGTTTGTTGTCTCTTTGTATTCACTTATTCTAAATACTTATATAAATAAAATCATACAGTATGTGAGTTTTGTGTTCAGCTTCTGAAACCAGAATGGTTTTGAAGTTTCTCCACATTGTAGCATTATCGTTGTAATCCTTTTTACAGCTGAATATTATGCCATTGTATGGACATACTATATTTTGCTTCTTATTTTTTGTTGCTGGATATTTATTTGGGTTGTTTTCACATTTTAGTTATTGTTAATGTTGCTATGAACAATTGTATACATGCTTTTGCTTGAATACCTGTTTTATATATTCCGTGTATAGCTTGGAGTCGATTTTGTGGGTTCTATGGTGCTTTTACATTTAGTTGCTGCAGAACCACCAAAGTTCTTTCCACAGCAGCTGCAGCATTTTACTTTCACATTTTTCCACTTCTATTTCAACCAAAGTTACTTATTTTTTTGCTTGTGTGTGTGTGTGTGTGTGTGTGTGTGTGCGATGATAATGGGTGTGAAGTGGTATCTTAGTCTGGTTTTGACTTGCATTTCCCTGAGGTTAAAATGAGCAGGAGGCATAAGAGTTGGAGGAGGAAGAGAAAGGGTCAGGATAGCCAAGTGGAGATGATAGACAAGAGCCAGGGGCCACAGTGGCTCTATCAGTCTCTGTCCAATCTCTGCTCTAGCAGTGAATGAAAAAGTGAGCCCATGTTTGTAGTGTGGATTTTCTCAGGATCTAGCTGTTTCAGCCAGAAGAGCATATGATTCAGGAGACTGATCTCCCTCTTCTCATAGATCCCCTAGAATTCAGTCCTCACTGGGCCACTGCCTGGAGCCAACCTGGTCTCGGCTTCCAGACAAAGGAGACTGTCATGCCCTGGGAAACTGATCCTGGTGGCCCCTAATTGACATAGTCCTAGAGGGAGGAACACAGCCCATATGTGCTACAAGACAGACTGTAAAGTACAGAAGTGGACACAACATGTAGGCCAGTCATCCCAGGACACATGAACCAGGTTCACCACTCATGGGCCTCAACATCCCACTGTGAGAAAGGAACTGCTGCAACCATCAATCTCAACATGCTTTACGGGATTTAATAGGCCAAACAACTTAAAATTCTTCTGAGTTTATATTCTGCTTTCATTCTAGTTCTCACACAACCCTAGAGACTGAGACTAGAGTCATAGTCTGCAGGTTGCTTTCTTGTGCTGGTGCAAGAGAATGTGCCAACTCAGTCTCCATTTATGGTTGGAACACAGAGTGCTTGAAGACCCGCATTTAATTATTTCCACCTTTATCTCTAAGGTTTACCCAAAAGTGTCTGTGGTGAAAGTTGTCACTACCTTCACTTCCTTTGGGCCTTCCAGAAACTACATCAAAACACCTGTCACTCTCAAAAACAAGCTACTGTGGATTTGGTCAGCTCTGGGTTGACATTTAGAAAAGTTGTGGCCTCAGAGAGCAACTTCCTTTCTGCTCCAAATCTACTAGGCTATACAATGAGCATTAAGATTGCCATGAACTCAGACTCAAAAAAGTTCTGGGTGCAAGGTTCAGTCCTCCCTTCTGCAAGCCAGAGTGATGACCTGATACTGTACCCAACTGCCCAGTACCTTCCCTAACCCTAAACTTAATCATAACATTAACCTTAATGTTGTTCCTATCCATAATCCTAACCCAGAGTCCCCTTCCATTGCAACTGCAGCTTAGCTTAGTCAAGTTCATGGCTTAGAAACCCCAAGCTACAAACTTGACACAACCTCAACCCTAGGCCTAACCACTCACCAAAACCAAGACCCCAAATCAAATCCTAACTCTAAATCCTAATGCTGACAGCTAAACCTGTATTTGACCCTGACCCTGACAATAAACCAAACCCAAGCGTTACCCAAACATTACATAAACCTGAACTTAAGCCCTAAATCTAAAACCCTAACACTAAATCCCTAACCCTAAGACAAAAACACTAACCCTGCACAAAAACCCTCTCTCTAACCATTAAAAGCTAATGTGAACCTTTAAGTACTATCACTAACACTTACCACAATCCTTAAGTCTTAATCCTAAATTCTAGCTCCTAAAACTTCTTACTGAACATGAATATAACACTCACTTTAATTCTAATACTAACCCCCTAAACCAAACCCTACAACTCTTATTTTTACCCTAAACATACACCTACACCAACCTAAACCTAAACCTAGAGGTTACATGAAACCCAAAATCTAATCATAAAAATAATCTTTAGCCCAACCCAAACACTACACCTAACCCTGACCCTTACCCTAAGACTAACTACTTACATTAATTCTAACCCTAATGTGTTACCCCAGTTTGTACTCTAGTGCTAACCCTAATATTAATTCTATTCAGTAAATGTCATCTTGAGTATAACCATAAAACTAAACATAACCTTAACACCTTAATCTAAATTCAAACACTAACAATATCTATAACACTAAAACATAACCTACTCCTACCCTAACCCTAACAATAACATTAAATGATAATTCTAAACTTAATTGTAATTCTAACACATTTCTCCATCTCTAACACCAACAGAACCACAACTACAAGCCCAATGAAAATATGAACATTGGCCGGGCACGGTGGCTCAAGCCTGTAATCCCAGCACTTTGGGAGGCCGAGACGGGCGGATCACAAGGTCAGGAGATCGAGACCATCCTGGCTAACATGGTGAAACCCCGTCTCTACTAAAAAATATAAAAAACTAGCTGGGCGAGGTGGCGGGCGCTTGTAGTCCCAGCTACTTGGAAGGCTGAGGCAGGAGAATGGCATAAACCCAGGAGGCGGAGCTTGCAGTGAGCTGAGATCTGGCCACTGCACTCCAGCCTGGGTGACAGAGCGAGACTCCGTCTCAAAAAAAAAAAAAAAAAAAAAAAAAAAGAAAATATGAACATTAACACTAAATGCCAACCCAGCACTAACACCTAACAGTAATTCTATATCCTAAAGTTAAACCTAACCCTCAATTTTAACCCATGCACTCTAACCCTAAACCAAAACTTACTCTATTGGATAGCCTAAATATAATCCTTACCCTAAATGCTAACCCTAACAATTACCTCTAAATCTAACCTTGAAACCCTAACCGAAAGCCAATCTTTTGTTTTTAAATGTAATGCTAACACTAACAATAAAACACTGAAAAACTAAACCTAAGCATGAGCTGAACACATAACCCTAAATATAACACTAATCCTCACTGTAAAAGCATTAAAACCTGAACTTTAACATCAAAAGTAATGTAAATCTAAACCCATCCCTAAAAATAAGCCTAAACCATAATTCTAAACCTAAAGCCTAAAACCTAAACTTAATTCCAATCCTCAATTATAAATTATAATCATAACCCACAATCCTAATAAACCAAAACCCTAACCCTAAACTCTCAACTAAACTGTAGTTCCTAACTGTTAAAATAACACAAATGCTAATACCTAACCCTAATCCTAAACCCTAACCCTAGCCAAACCCTATCCCTTATCCCTACTGCAAATACCACCCCTAACTGCAATCCTAACACCAACCCCAAATGTATGCCCTAACAGTAAGCCTAACCCCAACTCTAACACCAAACCCAAATGTACACCCTAACAGGAAGCCTAAACTTAATCTTCACCACTAATCCTAAAGTTTTAACTTTTAACTTAACCCTCCCCCTACATGAACACCAACCCCAAATGTAAACATAAACTTTAACTTACACTAGAGAATCCTAAGTGCAAATCTTAACCCTCAGTATAACACTAACCCTAAACAATACCCTAAACATTGGCCATACCATAAACCTTAACTCTAACACAAATACCCAATCCCAAGTCCTACTCTAACATTAACCCTAACACTAACCTTAATACTAATCTTTAGCCAAACACTTTAACCATCATCCTAACCCTAACTGAAACACAATCAGCAACACTATGTAAAACCCTAACCTAGCATTAAAACCTAACCCCACATTTTTAACACTAAATCAAACATGAACCTAACAATAAATGTAACACTTAGCCGACTTTTAACCCTCATCCTGAATCCTAAACCTAACCCTAACAAAAACCCTAATGTGAATCCTTACATAACCACCTAAACTTAACCCTAATTCTAACTAAGAAACCCCAAAACACAAAAACACTGAAGGTAACTTTAACTGCATCCCATAACTCTAAAACTCACACTAAACACTAACACTAATGCCCTTATCCTAACAGTAAAACTAACATAATTCTAACGTAATATTAACCTTGGCACTAAACCTAAAAATAACTCTTAAACTAAATGCAGAGCCTAATCATAACCTTAACCCTAAATCATAAACAATAACCGTTAACACTAACCCTCATTCTAAAGTAAAGCCTGGAACACTAATTAAACCTAAACGTTAAACCTAATCTTAACTCCTGACTCCAGAAAAAAATTAATACCAACGCTAAACATAAATGCTAACCCTTAACCCTAACACTAAACAAAACCCTAACACTAAACCATAACCCTAATCCTAAACTCTAAACCCAACCTGAAGTGTGACCCTGATTGTGATCACTAACCTCAACTTCAACAAAAACCCAGCCCTATCAGTCACACTAAACTTAAATCCAAATCCCTAACTGTATGCCCAACACTAACACTAACATCTAACCACAAATGCTGAACACTAACCTTAACAATAACCCTAAACCTTAACCCTGAACCCCGAACCCTAATCCTAAACATAATCCTAAGCCCTATCCTAATGCTAAACACTAACCCAAACACTGAAATCTAACACTAGTGCTGTAATCCTTACCCTTACCATAACTCTTAACATTAACCCTAACCCTGTTCATGACCCAAATTCCTCACCTCTAATTCTAAGCCTATCTTTTTGCCCTAAGCCTAAGCGTAACCCAACCCCAAACCTAACCTCTGATTATGACCCTAACCCTAAACTCAAACCAAACCCTAACCCATAATTCTAATGTTAATTCTAACTCCAACCTTAATCCCACCATAGCACTAAATCTTATCTCAAATCCAGCCCTAACCCTCAGTCTAATCCTGAACTTTTTCTGCTATTGTAAACCATATTCTAAACCACTACTTCTATACTGTCCTTAAGGTTAACCCGTCATTATTCTCTAAAAACTGTAAATACATCCTCTATGACTCAAACTTCTAACCCCTTATACCCATAAGATTACAAGAAGTCATACCATTTCTAAGCCCAAATGAGTACTGAATTAAATATGGGACAAAAAACTAAATGTTACTAAATCTGATCATTATAGACATCACAGTGTTTAACCAAATAATAGTACATGGAATTTGTTACACAGAAAACACATTATACACCACAATGTTCAAGATCTTTTCTCAGAAAATCAAAGTTTTTTACTATTCTAATGCCACCACTTTTCAATGTATTAAGTAAGTCAAATGATGGAATACGCTATGTTTGTCTCAACTGTTACAGAAAGTGCTTAATGATGGTCAACATATTTAACATAAAAATCCAATAAACTGTGATACAAAGTTTTTTTTTTTCACATGATTAAACATCTTTATGCAAAACCCATAACAATCATCATCTAAATTGTTAGGAACCAAGGTTATAAGATGAAGAACAATGGATTGATGCCCAAGTGTATTAAACCCGGTACTAGAAGTTCCCGAAGAACAATTTATATATATATATATATATATATATATTATATATATTATATATATATATATATTAATATATTATATATATTATATATATTACATATATATATATTATATATATTATATATATTATATATTATATATAACACCACACACACAAAGTAATTAAGTAAAATAACAGATAAATTATCAACACACAAAATCTTTATGTATTCTTTTTCTTGTGGTTATGCTATTGTTGCCCATGCTGGAATGCAACATGATCTGCTCACTGCAACCTCCGTGTCCTGGGTTGAGTGGTTCTCCTGCCCACCTCCTGAGTAGCTGGGATTCAGACACACCACACCATGCCCGGATAATTGTGTATTTCTAAGAGACTGGATTTCTCCATGTTGCTCAGGCTGGTCTCGAACTCCTGACCTCAGGTGATGTGTCTGCCTTGGCTGCCTACAGTCCTGAGATGACAAGCATGAGTGGCCACACCCAGACACAAAATCTATTTCTTTTCACTAGCAACAATCCCTATAAAAATAAAATTAAGACAACAATTTCATTTCTCAAAAAAGCAAAAGGCTGGAATCATTCCCCCTGCCCTGGAAGCCACAGATGCAGGGCAGCTGGGGTTAGGGACAGCCTTGGAGTTGAGGCTGGGCTGCTACATTGGGACAAGGCTTCAGTGGCTGTGGGACTAACCAGAAACTGTTCAAGTTCCTGAGATATCAAAGCAGAACTACTTTAAAACATAATGGAAGAAGAAGAGAAAACCTCCAGTGGTTTTCAAAGCCCTAATACCATGATATCAAATAAATATCTTTTCAGGCATAAATTTTTTATAAAAGAACATGCACAAAAATCAGGCACATGACACCCCTGGTGAGTGGTCCCGGTCCATTTTCTGAGAAAAAACCATTGAGGTCAATTGAGAGATATTTTGTAAGCACTGCAAGAGACATGCACAATTTTACCTACCATTTTACACACCTACAGTTTCAACAGGGATTTTTAAATTTCCATTTCATCGAAACGTGCACTAGAACTTCTGATGGATGTAAACTGTCTAGATTGTATGTAAATACAATTGATTGTTTCAAATACAATAGATTGATAACCAAAATAAATGAGAATCAATCAGAACTCTATCAGTGTTTAAGATCAGTATATTTGAGTTTGTACTTTTTCACAGAAGCAGATTCCTTGTATGTCATGTAGCAATAAAATTAATTGCTAATAAGGTTGTCTTCTGTTTTTTCAGAACAGAGTCGAAATTTGTTGGCAATGTCAACAAATTAAGGACATTTTCACAAACTGAGAAATAAATATGGCAATTCATAGGTGGTTTGGCTTTATCTTATGGATGTGACTTTTAAAATGAACAATTATGATCTAGAAAATGCTGAAAACTAGAAATAATAAACATATTTGACAAACAATTGGGCTTCATGTTTTTATGTATTTAGAATTTTATTAGTAAAATTATTTTGATGTTGTAGCTGCCCATAGCATTGGTGGAGTTATGCCAAAACATTGACTTACTTTTACTGACCATAACACAGCAAATGTTTAATTCCTATAATGTCAGCACCTTGGGAATTCAACGCAGGCACATCAGTTGAGCCCAGAGGTTTGATATGAGCCCAGGCAACATGGCAAATCATTGTCTCCAAATCAATCAATCAATCAACCAATCAATCAATCAATCAATCAATCTAGGTGTTGTGGCTGGGGCTAAGGCAGAAAGATCAAAGAAGCCCATGAGTGATAAGCTTCAGGTTGTAGTGAGCCATGATGACACCATTGCTATCCTCCCTCTACAAAAAGTGAGACCCCATGTCAAGAAAGAAGAAAGCAGGAAGGAAGGAAGGAAGGAAGGAAGGAAGGAGGAGGGGAAAGAAAAGAAGGAAAGGAAAGGAAGGAAAAGGAAAAGAAAGGAAAGGAAAGGAAAGGAAAGGAAGAAGGAAAGGAGAAAAGGAAGGAAAGAAAGGAAAGGAAAGGAAAGGAAAAAGAAAAAGAAAGAAAAAGAAAGAAAGAAAGAAAGAAAGAAAGAAAGAAAGAAAGAAAGAAAGAAGAAAAGAAAAAAGAAAAAAGAAAGAAAGAAAAAGAAAAAGGAAAGAAGAAAGAAAGGAAAGAGGAAAGATAAAGGTAAAGAAGAGAAGAAAGAGAAAGAAAAGAAAGAAAGAAAAAGAGAAAGAAAGAAAGAAAAGAAAGTGTCTTCTTGTCATTTTTTTGTTATTACAATTTAAGAAGCTTATTTAAAGACAATTTTGGAAGATTACCAGTAACACATTTTTAAGAAGTAATTGAAATTTACCCAGATGGTCAATAAGTTCAACAATACAACTTCAAGTTCTTGGGCATTAGGACTTCTGGGCAATTAAAAGTACTACATTTTCATTGATTATAAAACAAATCATCCCTTTCAACTTTCAAAACAGAAAGAAAAAAAAAATCAACAGATTGAGTGTGATGGCTCAAACCGTTAATTCCAGTACTTTCAGAGGTCAAGGTGGAAGAATGGCTCAAGCCAAAATGTTTGAAGCTGCAGTGAGTTATGATCGCACAAATTCCCACCTGGGCAAACAATAGGCCCAGTCTCAAAAGCAACAACAACAAAATCATATCACCATTTTCAAAGACAAAATAACCAGGTGCAAGAATAGACGAGTTAATAAGATTGCAAAATACTGCTGAAGATAGCTGTCCTCTCTATTGAGATTTGTATCTCCTGTCAATGGTAAATGAAAGCAAGTCATTTTCTTTGGGATCTGTCAGAAGGATGTATGTTTTATGTACAGACTGACACAAAGCAATCTACAAATTTCATTTGATATCTATGAAAATACAAGTTTTTTGTAGAAATGTGCAAGCCAGTTCTGAACATCATACATTCAAGCGGATCCCAGCTAGCTAAAATTCTTGACCACAAAAACCACTTGGAGGCTCACATTTCTCATTTCCAATCTTTACTGCAAGCAGCAGAACAACAACATAATACTTAAGAACACACACACAGGTCAATGGAAATGAATGTGAAATCCAACAATACCTATATGGTCAATTGATTTTTGACATGTAGTCAAGATCAGTAAATTCAACAAATGCTGTCATACAACTGACTACCACATTAAGACAAAGAAATTGTACTCTTTTCTCATAACAGAAAAGAAAATTAACTCAAAATGGTTCAAAGTCTGTATATGAGAGGTAAAACCAAACTCAACAAGAAAATATACAGATAAATCTTCAAAACTTTGGATTTAGCAGTGGTTTCTTAGATCTAACGCCAAAAGCACAGGTAACGAAAGAAAGAATTTTCTCAAAATTAAACATCTTTGTGCGTCAAAAAACACTATCAAGGAAATGAAAAGATGTTACACAAAGGAAACTTTCCCTGTCATGTATGTAACAACAGTCTGTTATCCACAATGTATGATGAACTCGCATACCTCAGTACCAAAAAAAAAATAAACAATCCAATTACAAAACGGAGAAATACTTGAACATACATTTCACCAGAAAGACATGCATTTGGAAAAGAAGTACATAAAAAGATGAACAGTAAAACATAAGTTTTACTTCATCAAGTGTTCATACATTAGTTTTTCTCATAGTCCTGTGATTCTGTGTGGTGAAATCAGTCCTTTCCAGGTCCACCTGAGGAGCAGGTAAGGTAACAATACTGCTGGGGAGCAAGTTTCCTTAAATGAGAAAATAAAATATCTGGCAGGAAAAGGGAAATCATTAAGTTAAAGGGGTAGCATGGATACACATGCCCCATTCCAAGGCCAAACTGTGACATAATACATACCCCACAGCATTTCAACATTTCAATATTAATAATGCATCTATCTGAATATCTAAGCTTACTTTATTCAATTTACACTGTACAGTTAAGGAGGTTACAAGTATTTATATAAATTGTCACGATGAGCGCTAGGACTTTCATGCCAGTTAAATGTACTGATGGACTACATATAATGTAAAATATATTGAAACCTAACATAACTTGGAACTAATAACACACAGGGAGGATGGCAATGTAATAGTCTGTCTTTTAAATCTGATGTAATTCCAATAATTACTTGTGTCATCGTCTTCAGCACTGAGATTTCTTTTTTACTAATCATCTCAAACATGGACTTTATTTCATAAACTATTATTTCTTTGATTTAAAAATTGAGAGTGATCTTATCAATTATCTAACAATGAATTTATTTTTATCTTAAACAGCATTATCAGCGTTTCTTACAGTTAGAGAGCACAAACTCTGAACTTTAAGCCTGAGCTGGACAAAGCCTTGGAAAATTAGAAAGGGTGAGCACTGGTTAAGACTGAGAGATGCGACATAGAATTCCTGAACTCACAAGAGTCTGGTCCCCACAGTGAAAGCAGACGAGACTTCAGGCAGTTGAGCACTGAATGGGCAGGGAAAGACAGGTAGTGGAACGTGGGGTGTGACAGCGATAGGTCATGTTCTTGTTATTTTTGATAGTCAATTTAATGCTGTGGTTTGGGTTTGTTTTGTCCCTATAAGCCCTAGTGTGCATTAGAATTATGCCATGGACGAAATTTTAATTTTCAGCTTTAACTGTACAGAGAAATTTGTGTTTGCAAACGAACTTTGGCATACATTAACCAAACTGAACCGCAGGATGTCCTATTTAAGTTATTTTTATTGTGTGTTACCCTTGAGATTGTCTCCACTTTCGTAAACTATTGACTTTGTCATAAAGTCGTCAATCTAGCTACAGCAGAAACCACTGGAGTCCGAGAGGAAAAGATTAAGAATACTAGCAGCTTTGGGAAGTTTCCTGAAGATGAAATATGGATAAACTACTTTTAATAAAAAGCAACCAGTCAATACCTGTCACTAAGCAGAACACCAACAAACTTGATTAGAGGACAATTCCCCCCAAGCCAGCTAGTGGAAGCTGTGAAACCAGTGCCCGTAAGGTAGGAAGGTTAGTCATTGTTTCAGGGTTCCATCTTATGCCAAGTTCTGTCAGTAATATGGGTATATCAGTGTATAGTTGTTCTATGTGTCTTACAAAGTTGTATTAGATTGGAGTGTTCGTACCGGTCGTACAGTACTACAGTACTCAGTACTATCGCTACAGCCGTTATATTATATGTTCGGTCTTTAGCTAGTGGTTCTGTCAGAATTATGGGTTTATTTATATCAATGTTATAGTTCTTCGTGTAGACAAATTGTGTATTAGTATTGAGTGTGTACGTATCATACAGGCACATAATATGACAGGTGTTACATCAGTATAAAGCTGTGTTATATTTAATTGCAGGTATAGAAATTGGTAATTATGAGAGGTATATTGTGTATGTTACAGTTGGTGCATTTTACTACAGGGTCAGGAACGGCATTCAAAGTGTCACATAATGTGTTATGGATGTTTCATTTGTATTGTGATTGTTGTACTGGTATTATGAGAAGTTACAGTTGTGTTAGGAGCTTAGATCAGTATATGGAGGTAGTTGTATTAGCGCATGCATACTGGTATTATGATGTTTTATTGCTGTTACGAGTGTTACATTAGTAGGCTGGTATAGATCGGTAGGCAGGTGTTATGTTAGTTATAACAGGTCACATCTTCGGTTTGGGTGATAATATGTTCACGGATGTTGCATTTCTATTACAGATGTTCAGTGACGAACGACACATTTGTGTGACGAGGCTACGCTGTGGACCAGGCATTGTGGCCACCACACACTTGGGTGTGGGGAAGGACGTTGGGGTGGCTCTAGGCCTGGGAATTTTTTTATTTTACAGATGGCCCTTACTGCTGGGTTCCTGATCCTCAGCAGTCAGAGGAAATTTTTTATTACCTCTGCCGGCCAGCGGCCTGGAGCGAGGCGGTGTTGCTCCTCTGTGCGGAGGACAACGCAGCTGTCACCCTCGTCGGAATGCTCAGACCACACGGGCCCTCGCAGTCAAAAAGGCGGACTCAGCGCTCCACCTCTGGCCGACAGAAGAACTGCGCCATCATGGTCAGGTGAGGCACCTGCTTTTCCCCATCATGTATGACCCGTGGCACAATAAAAGCAGAGCTCGATTGTTTCATGCCATCATCTTGGAAATTCATCGGAAATGTTGCCTAAATCCTGTTTTTTATATTATTTATTTTAGAGGGTCAGGTACATGCAACTTTTTGATGTAGGTGTAAACACTGTCATGAGGTTTTGTGTACAGATCATTTCATCACCCAGTTACAAGTCTAGTAATCACTAGTTTGTTTCCCTGCTGGTCTCTCTTTTCCCCATCTTCCACCTCCCAGTAGGTCCCAGGTCTGTGGATCCCTTCTTTGTGGTCCCATGAGTTTTATCACTGAACTCCCACTTCGAGTGAAAACACGTGGTTATTGTGTTTACGGTTCCTACATTAGTTTACTAAGATAATATCCTCCAGCCTATCCATGCACCCTCAAAAGGCATAATTGTACTTTTATGGCTGCTAGCATCCTGTGGTATGTATCACACCCTTCTTTATCCAATCTCTCATGTGGACTTTGAGTTATTCCGCGGCCGTCTCTTGTGAATATCGCAGAGCGAACATTTACCACTGTGTTGTCTTTACGGATGAAAGATTTTTATATTCCTCTGGGTACATATCCAGTAACGGGATTGTGGGGTTCTGCTTTCCAGCCTTTGAGGACGCCTTACTGTATCCACAAAAGCTGAACTAATTCACATTCCACCAAACAGTGCATAATTATTTCTGGCCTCTAAAACGTCGCCTGAATCCTTATCATTTTTCGTATGATAAGACCCTTCTGACATGTTAGAGATGATCATCTAGTGTTTTTTTGATTGCATTCTTAGTAATCAATGATTCGAACTTTAAAATGAGACTGGTTGGCCGCGGTATGTATTTTTAAACATGTTTGTTCACACTCCAAAGAAGACAATTATGCAGCCAACAGATTATTTAAAAAATGCCCATCGTGACTGGCCGTTGAGAACTGCCATCAACCATCACTTTCATTAGGTATTTCTCTTAATGTTATCTCTACGCATCCCACCACCCGCCCCCATGTGATGGCTTTTCTCCCCCGAGTCCATGTGTTCTCACTCTGCTAACTCCCACTAAAAATGAGAACAGGTGGTCTTTTTTTTCTGTTTTTGTGATAGTTTTCCTGAGAATGAGTGGTTTCCAGCTTCATTCATGTCCCTGCAAAAGACATGAACTCATCAATTTTTATGGCTGCCTACGATTCCTGGTGTGCATGTGCAACATTTTACTTATCCAGTCTATTTGTCGCATTTGGATTGGTTTTAGAGTCTTGGCTACCGTGAAGAGCGGCCGTAATAAACATGCATGTTCCTGTCTTGTAGCGGAATGTTTATAGTCCCTTGTTATCGCCCATAATGGGATTGCTGAATCAAAGGTTTTCGTTTTCTAGATCCTGAGAATCCGCCACAAACTTCGTTCCACAAGGGTTAAATAAGGAACACGCCACTGAACCTGTAAACCTTCCATGTTCCCACATCCTCTCCAGCATCTGCTTGTTTCTGGCTTTTTAATATCGCCATGTCTAACTGGCATGAATGGTACATCAATGTGGTTTTGACTTGGATCTCTAAAATGAGTGAGATGAGTATTTGTTCAATATTTTATTGGCTGCACCAAGTCGCCTTTGAGATTGTCTGTTCATATCCGCTGCACACTGCTTGGATGAGGGTTTTGTTTTTTTAATTTTTTTTTTCTTTGTAAATTAAGTTTCAGTGAGATACGGAATAGGCCTTGCTCAGATAAGACTGATTGCAAAATGTTCACCCATTCTATAGGTTGTTGGTTCACACTAATGAAAATTTATTTTGCGTGGCAGACGTCCTAAGTTTAATTAGAACGCCTTTGTCAGTGTGGCGTTTTATTGCTAATTGCTTCTGATGTTAACAAGTGAAGTCTTTGCACATCTTATATCCTAATGTGTATTGCCTAGTTTCGTTGTACGAGAATATATAGGTTTTAATTCTTCATTTAAGAAGTCTTTTATTTATCTTGTTGTGATTTTGCATAGGTGTAAGTCAAGTGGTCCAGCTTCATTTTTCCTGTGTATGGCTAATCCATTTTCCAATATCATTCATTAGGAAAAGTCGTTTCCCCCATTGCGTGCTTGTTTCGTAGGCCGTTAAAAAATCCACATTGTAGTAATGTGTGGTATTATTCCGAGCCATGTTTCAGTGTCCATTAGTCTATACAACTGCTTTGGTAGCAAGTACCATGCTCTTGTTCGCTTACTTAGCCTTGTAATGCATTTTGAACTCAGCAAGCCAATGCCCCCAGCTTTGGAGGTCAATTAAGCTTTGTTTGGTCTGTGGCATGCGCGCATCTTTTTTGGTTCATATGAATTTTACAGTAGTTCTTTTTCTGCATTCTGCAAGAAAACTATAGAGCTGATAGGGATAACCTGAATCTATAATTACTTTGGGCAGTATGCTGTCTTTCAATATGATTCGTTTGATCCATGAGCATGGTGAGCGTTTTATATTTGCTTATGTCCTCCTCTTATTCCTTGAGCAGTGGGTTGAAGTTCCGTGAATAGTTTCTTCACAGTACTTCTAAATTGAGTCTGAGGTACTGTTATTCTCTTTAGTAGCAATTGGAAGGGAGTTACTCATGCTTGGTGTTTTCGTCTCGCTTACTGTGTGTAGGAATGCTGGTGATATTTGCACATGGATTTGAACCTGAGCTTACTAAGATGCGCTGACCAGCTTAAAAGATTCCTTTGAGAGATGAGGGTTTCTACGTATACATCCTGCCACTGCCAACTGAGACAATTTGTGCTTCCTCTCTTCTATTTTGAATACTTTTATCTCTGTGCCTGATTTCCCCTGGGCAAAACTTTATACTATGTTGAATAGAGTGGAGGAGAGTGCTCCTTGTCCTTGTAGCCTTTTCAAATGGATTGGTTCCAGTTTTTTGCCCATTGGTGTCGATATCGGTGGTGGGTTTTGCCGTAAAGAGGCTCTTATTATCTTAGAGATGAGGTCCATCCATAGTCTCTTATTGAGAGTTTTTACGCACAATAGGATGTTGAATTTTGACAGATCTTTGTCTGCATTGGTGAGAAACATGTGAATGTTTGTCAGGTTGGTTCTGTTTATGGTGATGCATTTACATTTATTGATTGCACATGTTGTTACCAGCGATCACATGCCAGGGATAAAGGCGAAATATCGTGGGTGGTAGCAATGATGATGTGCTGCTGATGATTCAATTGTGCCAGTAATCTGTCACTGAGGATTTTTCACATCATGTTATTCAGAGGATATGGACTGAAATTTTCTTTTTGCTTTGGTGTGTCTGGGCCAGGTTTTGAGTAGTCAGGATGATGTTGCATTGTAAAAGTTTAGGAGGTTTTTTCTTCTTTACGTAATGTTTTGTAATAATATCAAGGGAATATGCCTGCTCCTCTTTTACTGCTGGAGAATTCGCCTATGAATCTGTCTTGTCCTGTCTGGTCCTGGATTTTCCTTGTTGATAGGCTATCGGTAACTGCCTCAATTTCAGAACTTGTAAATGGTTTATTCATGGATTTAACTTCTTCCTGGTTTAGACTTGGGTGGGGGTATGTGTTCAGAAATATATCCATTTCTTATAGACCTTCTAGTTTGTTTGCACAGAGCCATTTATATTATTATCTGAGGGTAGTTTGCATTTCTGTGGGATCAGTGGTGATAATCCCCATGCCATTTTTGTTGCATCTATTTGATTTTTATCTCTTTTCATCATATAATCTGGCTAGTGGTCCATTTATTTTGTTGATCTTTCAAAAAAACAGCTCTTGGATTTATTGATTTTTAAAATGACATTTTGTCTCTATCACCTTCTGTTCTGTTCTGATCCTCGTTATTTCTTGTCTTCTGGGAGGTTTTGAATTCATTTGCTGTCGCTTCACTGGTTCTTTTAATTTTGATGTCAGGGAGTCAAATTTAGATGTTTCCTGCTTTCTCTTGTGGACATTTAGTGCTATATATTTTTCTGTACACACTGCTTTCAATGTGTCCCAGAGATTGTGATATGTTGTGTCTTAATTCTCATTGGTTTCAAAGAGCATTTTTATTTCTGCCTTCTTTATTTACCCAGCAGTGACTTAGGAGCAGGGTGCTCAGTTTCTATGTAGTTTTGCCATTTTGAGTACATTTCTTGATCTTGGGTTCTAATTTGATTGCACTGTGGTCTGAGAGATACTTTGTTATAATTTCCATTCCTTTGCATTTGCTGAATAGTGTTTTACTTCCAATTGTATGGTCAAATTTTGAATACATGTTAGTCTGACACCAAGAAGAATGTATATTCTGTTGATTTGGGGTGGATAGTTCTGTCAGGTGGTCTATCAGGTTTACTTAGTTCGCAGTTGAGTTCAAGTCCTGAATATCCTTGTTACTTTCCTGTCTCATTGATTGCTGTCCATTCTTTTCTCTGGAAGCTTCATCCCTCAGGGGCACTTCTCAGATGCCAGTCAGTGCTCTGCTGTATTAGGTATCTCTCAGCACCTACCGGGAGGTGTCTCCAAGTCAGAATACACAGAGCTCAGGGATCCACTTGAGAAGGCAGTCCACTTGAGCAGTGGTTTGAAGTTCTCCTTGAAGAGTTTCTTCACATTCCTTCTAAGTTGTATTAGCAGAGCTGGAATGCTCCGATGGGAGGTCTGCTTCTCAAGCAGCAGCCATCAAGCAGAGCCATCAAGCAGGAATGTTGGAACCTACTGAAGCTGCATTCATGGCTGCCCCTTCACCCACCTGCTCTGTCCCAAGAAGATGGAGGTTTTATTTTTGAGCCCCTGACTGGGGCTACCCCCCAGTTTTCAAAAATACCCTACCCAGAGAGGAAAAATCTGGCACTCTGACTACATCTGCCTTGCAGAGTTGCAGTTGGCTCCACTCAGTTGAAAGTTCCCTGCAGCTTTGTTTACATCACGAGGGTAAAACAGCCTACTCAAGATTCAGCAATGGCAGATGCTCCTCCCCCCACCAAGCTCCAGTGTCCCAGGTCTATGTCAGACTGCTGCTGTTCTGGCAGCCAGAACTGCAAGCTTAACAGGGTACCTCAATGCAGGAATCACTCACTTTCCGTGTCAGGCTCTCTGGGAGATGCAGTCTGGAGCTGTTTTTATTCAGCCGTCTTGCCAGCAATTCACCCTCTTTCTTTTCTTTTTTCCCTTATTTTTGATGAATAAGGCATTAACTGGAAATGTAAAACTATGCACATTCTAGAAGAAAGAAAGGCACAAAGAAATTTATGTGATCTTGGATTTGGTCATAAGTGTTAACAAATGACACCAAAGCCAATCAGTAATGGTAAAAAATAATTAATAATTTACATTTTCTCATATTACAAGTTTATATTCTGAGTAAAATCTTGTTCAGGAAATAGATAAGTGACAGACTGAAAAGAAATATCTGCATAATACAGACGTAAGCAAGGGCTTGCACTGAAAATACACAAATCCTGAAACTCAAATTAAGAGAGACTACCCAATTAACAATGGCTAAGAGCTGAACTCAGTAATGGAAATACATAGATGACAAGCAAACAAAAGATACAGAAGATGGTCAACTCATATATCTTAAAGGGACGGAAAATTACAACAATGCAGTAGAATGGCCCGTGTCTATTTGCTGGAACTATTAAACCGTTTTAAAAACATGATAAATGATTTGCTAGAGTAAAAACAGGAATTGATCCATTGCTTGTGGAATGCACAATGGCACCAAAAAAGAAAAATAAAAAAAAGAACTCTTTTAAACTCTCAAATTAATCTGAAAGCCTCTTTCTCTCCTTTACTATGCAAAGAAGGAGCTATCTAGTCTATCTTTTGATGACAGACCCGAGATCCAATATAACACGTGCATCTTTCCGCAGCAGTTGGGATCCAGGAAGACGGCAGATAGGTCCCACAAAGTCATCTAAGAACTATTAAAGAAAATGTGACTTCTTCAGGTTACTCACAAAAGATGGCAGAGTTCCAGGGGATAGTAACAGGATGACACTCTCAGTACTCCTTGAGATTGGAGAACCAGATGAGGGAGACATTCTCAGCCCTGGAAAGATGGACATGCTGTAGAGCACTTGAAAGATGTCATCACAGACACTATGACCTCTCTTGGCTTCAGACACAGCAGTTACTCTAGCGCCACTGTGTGTGGAGACTGGTGTCTCCATTGGCCAAACCCTATCAGCAGGCATGGGGCAAAAAAATGCCTTGATACCACCTAGAGGCAGATTAGAAGAGTTTAATTCAGAAATTGTTCGGTTTAAAAATCTTCGCAATTTAAGCCCCCCCTTAGAAATACAAACCATAGTTTTATAATAGTGACCTAGTATGAAACACTAAAACACGCAAGCCAAGTACAGAGGCTCATGCCTGTAATCCCAGCAATTTGTGAGGCTGTGGCTGGTGGATCATTTTGCTCAAATGACTGAGACCAGCCTGGCTAACATGGTGAAACCCTGTCTCTATTAAGTACACAAAAATTTGCCAGGTGGTGGGTAACATTCCTGTAGTCTGTGCTACTTGGGGGGCAGAGGCAGCAGAATTGCTTGAACCTAGGGGTGGACATATGGTTTAGGAGATGTATGTTTTCAATTTTATTCTCCTCCAGTTTTCCTTCTTTAATAGTAAATGATTGCTCATCTCCTGAACACTTTCATTCAACATACATTTACTTCGTTACTGCCAAAGACTATGCTTTGACAGACAGGAAAATTTACATTTGAATGATGACTTTATAGTGCTGCAGAAGTAAAAGCTGGCAGGCTCCTTTAAGCATAGTGTCACAATTTAACTAAGGTCAGTAAAGAGTTTTCCGAATCTCTGCTGAAAAAATCCAAACTACAATAACAGAAATTGCCTTCTGTCCTAGAGATGGGGCAGAGGAAGTTTTTTTTTTTTTTTTTTTTTTTTTTTTTTTTTTTTTGAGACAGAGTCTCGCCTCCCAGGTTCACGCCTTTCTCCTGTCTCAGCCTCCCAGGTAGCTGGGACTAGAGGCGCCGCCACCTCGCCCGGCTAGTTTTTTGTAGTTTTTAGTAGAGACGGAGTTTCACCGTGTTAGCCAGGATGGTCTCGATCTCCTGACCTTGTGATCCACCTGTCTCGGCCTCCCAAAGTGCTGGATTACAGGCTTGAGCCACCGCGTCCAGCCAAGGGCAGAGGAAGTTTTATGGACCATACCTAATGAAGCAATTCCTTCTAAGATATCAGCCTGTTTTTTCAGAGACAGCAAATGACTTAATAGCAATCACTCATCATAGCAATATAGATTTGTTTTAAATATGAAAAAGGTAAGGTAAAAACGGACAAGCATGGTGACTCCTGCCTGTAACTCCACCACTTTGGGAGGTCAACATGAGAGGACTGTTTGTGCAACACAGAGAAACTACATGTCCTCTAAAAATACAGCAGGGCACTGTGGGTCAGGACTGTAATCCCAGCACAGTTGGAGGCCATAATGGGCAGACAGTTTGAGGTCAAATATTTGAGACCAGCCTAGGAACATGGTGAAACCCCACTTCTACTAAAAACTACAAATATTAGCTGGGCATGGTAGTGAGTGTCTGTAATCCCAGCTACCCAGGAGGTTGAAGCAGGAAAATCATTTGAACCCTAAGGCAGTTGTTGAAGTGAGCCCAGTTTGCATCATTACACTCGAGCCTGGGCAAGAGAATGAGATTCTACCTTAAAAAATAAAAAATAAAGAAAGTTAAAAAAAAGAAATACATAATTTGCTTGGTGTGTTGGGGCATGGTTATATTTCTGGCTTCTCAGGAGGTGGAGACACAAGAATTTCTTGAACCTGGGAGGGGACGATTGCAGTGAACTGAGGTCACACTAGTGCACTCAATGCTGAAAGACAGAATGAGATTCAGTCTCAAATAACAACAACAACAACTCAAACAAAAACACATACACGAACAAAACATAACCTTATACGTAGTCCTTTTCTTTTCTTCATATACTCTATCTCATATTTGAGTATGGTGGCCTACAAAGTTCTCATGTAAGCTAGGCTTGCAAAAATAAACTTTATATTTAAAATGTTTTAAGTGCATAAATTTCCAGTTTTGTCTTCAAACAGGAAATAGAAGAATAAACAGAAAAGCAAAGAAGCAACGGCATGTGATAAATGCAACCCGTTTTGTTTTAATCTGTGAAATAACACTGTCATGACTGATTTTTCAGGTGCTGCTGAGAGAAAGAGTGAACAGGTTGATTTAGTAACAAACCAATGATTTCACTGGACATCTGCTACCAACTAGGCACATCAGTTAGCTCACTGAGTTCCCTCAACAACCTAATAATTTGGAAAATATCGTAGTGGTTACAGTTGAGAAATACACAGTCAACAGACCTGCGAAAAGGCACACAAGAAATCGGAAACACAGATAGGATACAAGGAGGACTTAAAGCACTATCTATACTTCCCTACATGGTGTTGATTGAAATTAAGAACTTTTGAATTAACTTTAGTCATACCCTCTTCGCCATAGAAATGGTAGTTTAAACATCGCAAGAGAAAGACCGTTACTTTAGGTTGATAACTGAGAGTAAGAATGACTAAATATAAATTTCTCCGTTCTCTTTCCAGAAAGATGGTTATCAATGCAGGAGCTTATCTATGGTACAAGTGCACCTGCGGGCACTGAACACAACACTGTGTGAACTTCAAAGGCCCTCAGTACTAAAGCCAGGAATATGACTTTCAAACATAAAATGGCCAGTAAAACCCTGCCTTGATGCTATAAAGTACAATCATATAAAATGGAGGGTTGTGTTGTCACAAGGTTACTGAAACCATCACTTTCCGTTGGTCTCAACTGACCCAGAGAGCAAGAAAGAAAATTAAATTTACACAGCACACAGTAGACTCAATCCCAAATGATAATTAGACAGTCACTTTCAACCCTCCTGTACTATCTGCTCAGCCCAAACTAATGTAAGGACTTTTGTGCCCAGGACCAAGCACAGTCTGGGAAACCAGGTGCTAAAAGCATTATATCTGAATTAGCAATACCGAAAGGCACATGTTCACATTTTTACTTTTCTGTCGCAGCCTTTACAAGCTGCATTTGGATTAAAAAGTGATAGAGAATCACTTCTGTGGTGAACAGTCACCAAACTCCAACATTTGCCAACATCATACAAGAATTCTCAAAGCCAGAAAGACACCATGCAGGTAAAGGAAGCTGTCACAATGACACTAAATAGTTTCCTAGCTCCATAACTATATAAGATTAGCAAACATACTTTAATACATGTATTCCTAAAAATTCAGTAACTGCAGAGATTTCATGTTAGCTATGTAGTAATATGCACTAGAGGCAATAATGTGCTGCCAACTTCTAGACAACAACAGATTTATGAAAATATATTGAGAATATATTGGAAATTCAGAATCTATAATAAAAAAAAACTGTTCTTTCTTAAAAAGTGAAATTTGTTTATACAATAACCTCAAGAAACCTTTGCAACTTCTGTGTAATGGAATATTGATGATAAATTATGAAGAAGGCAATAAAAAGAGACCAAATAAATGCCTAGAGCACCTGAGTTGACTCATTTCCTCATGATGTATTAACAGCAAATATTAACTGAGCATTTCTTGTGTGTCAGATGTTTTCAAACCCACTGAAAAGTTACCACACAGGCTTAATGCCTTAGTGTGGAGGTACTGCTCACTGATACCCAAGGTCATAGCAAAGCAAAGCCAAAGTAACCACAATTGTCCATATTTTTATTTCCCTGTATCAACATTAGCCTTGTGTAGTTAATTTATTCTCTTTTCTTTTGATTCTGGCTTTGTGGAATCATGAAGGAATACAAGACACATGTTCACTAACAAACAGTCTGATCACTAAGTATAATCTCTACATTCTGAGATATTCCCGTCTTTGGGGTGGGATGAGTAGGGTAGAGGAAAAGGTAAATAAAAGTGATTATAATTGAAACTTTACTGCTTATCAACTATGCAACCTGAGCAAGTCACAATGTGCTCTGAAATCTAAAGCAAATCACAACACTCAATAAATGTTCAAGAGGCCATGAATAAGAACAAAGGATGCACTTTTCTATACCTTACCTTTAAAACTAACCTAACTCAAATGCAGGAAAGCATTGGCTATTGATAAAAACATGTTTTTCAAACACTAAACTTTGCATAAGATGTGAATCATAGACTAGTTCCTTAGTTTTTTTTTTTTTTTTTTATTTCTACCAATGTAATTTCACATATTACTTCTTAAAACGTGCCAACCCATTACCTTAGAAGTTTGTTTTTTAGCTTTCAGTCATAGGTCTCCGAAAGACGCTTTGTATTCTGCTCCCATCTTCTAAGTTCTCACTCATGCTTTTAATTTTTTCTTAGCTTAGTTTCTGGGTTCTGAAGTTAGCAAAAAAAAAATATATATATATATATGTGTGTGTGTGTGTGTGTGTGTGTGTGTGTGTGTGTGTATAGTAATTAAACTATAATAGCTGAGTAACAAATTTAGGAAAAAAATCACGTGACTTGGTTTTAGTTCAACAGACTAAAACTGCTACATGTCAATTACTACTGGGAAGTGGAAGAAAAGAGCCAGAAGTCTTCAGTGTATTTTGTGAACTGACCTATTTACACTGTGTTGAAACAAGCAGAAGTCGGGGTCTGTGGTATATGACTGAGAAGAGCGGCAGACTCCCTGACTGTGGGTAGTGGGAGAGTCTCAAGAAAGAAGTGGTTTCTCATGGAAGAGAATTAACACTTAAACAGTAGTGAAAGGTGATAAGCGACCCAAATCAACTCTGAGATGAAAGAACAATACTATTAGTTACAAAGTAATAAAAGTGAACTGATGGCCAGGAAGCTGTGGCTTATGCCTCTAGTCTCAGCACCTTGGGAAGCCAAGGAAGGTGGATCACCTCAGGATAGAAGTTCAAGACCAACCTGGCCAAAATAGTGAAACCACATCTCTACTAAAAATACAAAATTAGGTAAGTGTGGTGTCATCTGCCTGTAATCCCATGTACACAGGAGGCTGAGGAAGGAGAATCCCTTGAACTCAGGAGGCAGAGTTTGTAGAGATCTCAGATTGTGTCATTGCACTCCAGCCTGGGAAACAAGAGCAAAACTCCATCTCAAAAAAAAAAAAAAAAAAAAAAGTGTACTTACATATTTCAATCTTCTATAATTCTGTCTATAACTCTGGAATTTAATTAATTATCTCATAGATATTTAAGGTACAGTATTTGCTTTTCATTTTTTTTTCCACTGACTTCATATTTATTTATTTTTTATTGACAATAATTCCATCTATTTATCACGTGCAACATGATGTTTTTTTTGTTTGTTTGTTTGTTTTTTCTTTTTTTTTTTTAAAATACTTTAAGTTCTAGGGTACATGTGCATAACGTGCAGGTTTGTTACATATGTATACTTGTGCCATGTTGGTGTGCTGCACCCATCAACTCGTCAGCACCCATCAATTCATCATGTATATCAAGTATAACTCCAAATGCAATCCCTCCCCCCTCCCCCCTCCCCATGATAGGCCCCGATGTGTGATGTTCCCCTTCCCGAGTCCAAGCGATCTCATTGATCAGTTCCCACCTATGAGTGACAATGTGAGGTGTTTGGTTTTCTGTTCTTGTGATACTTTGCTCAGAATGATGGTTTCCAGCTGCATCCATGTCCCTACAAAGGACGCAAACTCATCCTTTGTTATGGCTGCATAGTATTCCATGGTGTATATGTGCCACATTTTCTTAATCCAATCTGTCAAGATGGACATTTGGGTTGATTCCAAGTCTTTGCTATTGTGAATAGTGCCGCAATAAACATACGAGCTTTAGCCAAGTCTGGTGACCTTCCACTATAATCCCAGCTTTGCAGAACACTGAGGCAGGAGAGTCATTTGAACTCTAGAATTTCAGGCCAGCCTGGACAACATAGCAAGACCCTGTCTCTAAAATCAGCCACCACCACAACCACCAACAACAAAAAACCCTACAAAACAAAAAAACTATTGATTGAATACGGATCAAGTACCAGATGAGAGGGTAACAGATACATGCGTCATTCTAGACTTCCAACTATTTGAGAATAAAATGATCTTCATAGTGAGACTTCAAATCACCCATTGCACCAGTTCCCAAGCCAGGCAGGTGGATTCACAGGTAATGAGAAGTCCTCCGTGTATTTTGTGAACTGATCTAGTTGCCCTGTGTTGAACGTAGAAGAAGCAGGGGGCTGTGGCATATGACAGAGAAGAGTGTAGAATTATTGCAAAACACTGACTAGTCTAAGAACAGTGAAAGGCTCCAGGTATTAGCTCCCTCTGCTGGTAATCTGGAAAGCCATGAAGAGGTAAACTACATTGATTTTGTATGTATGCTGAGAGAAGGGGAGCAGAGAAAATGGAGATGTAAAACTGATGCACTCCCTCTGGCCAAAAGTGGTTTCCCTTTTTTTATCTCTCTCGATTAATTTACGTTTTCAATATGGCCAGAAAGGGAGTAAGTGACACAGCAAGATGAAATTTAAAAATCAAGCTGATAGAAGTGAGAAAACAACATTAAATAAGAGAAATTGTTTAATGAGCTAAACTCCCTAAAGTGTCTATGAGTGTCAACCATCAGCACTTTCCAATGGAAAAGAAGGTTTCTTGTGCAAACTATAGAAAGGTGAACTTGCTCTCAATCCCAGGTAATATATGTAGGATGAAACATTTCTGAGCACTTAAAAAAGGTGCTTTGAGAAATAGTTTCATCAATTCACGTTACGTCAAATGACAACACTTTCTTTTATTTGAGCACAGAGCTGGTAAAAGCTGCAGCTGTGGATATTTGAAATTCAGTTACAAAACTATGCCACCTGAAGAATTGAAGTTAACTTTAAAATATATGATCTGTTCAAGTATTAATAGCTTCTCCAAATTTTCTGTTCGATGTTACTGTAGCCTGGTGATAGCATCTCATTCTACTTTCCATCTTAATATTTAGTATGTCAAAAACACACCCCTAGTGTTGGTTTCTCTTAATGTGTAGATTGTAATGTTGGGTGATATCACATTTATAAAAAAGAATTCTACTTGGCAATAAATATTAGAATATTTAGACATATATCTACTAATTCTTTTTAATCTCCTCATTCTGAATATCCAAAATAAACATGCATAGCTACAATTCAAAATCTTCAATTCTGTGCTTTAGATCTGCTTTTCTTTCTCTTGTAAACTCATATCTTTTAGGAAAACAAGACTTTGAGCATAAATTTTCCTGTATCAATCTGTAAAAAAGCATTAAGTTTGGCTAGTTTTGGTGGCACATGCTTCTGATCCTGGCAGTTTGGGAGACTGAGGCCAGTAGGTCACGAGATCAGGAGTTCAAGATCAGCCCATTCAGGATGATAAAACCCCCTCTTTACTAAAAATACAAAACTTAACTGGGTATGGTGTAACCCCCAGCTACTCAGGGGGTTGAGGCAGGGAATTACTTGAACTTGACAGGCGGAATTTGCACGGAGCTGAATTCATGCCACTGTACTCCTGCCTGGGTGACAGAGCAGGTCTGTGTCTCAAAAAAAAAAAAAAAAAAGAAAGAAAGAAACGCATTAAGTTTTAGCAAGCAAGATAATGAAAGCATAACAAATTGAAATATATATACTGCTTCCTAAATTCCGAAAACCAAGTACAGAAACTGAGAATAACTATTTCACCATCAAATAATTTCAACTCAGCTGGGCATGGTGATTCACTCCTGTAATCCTAACCATTTGCCAGATCACCTGAGGTCAAAAGCGGCCGATGACCTGAGATCAAAAGTTTCAGACCAACCCGCTCAATATGGGGAAATCGAATCTCTACAGAAATTATTAAAATTAACTGGGTATGGTGTTGGGCACCTCTCATCTAAACTACTTGGGAGGCTGAGGCAGGAGAATCACTTGAACCTGGGAGTCAGAGGTTCCAGTGAGCTGGGGTAGTGCCATTGCACTGCAGCCTGGGCAAGATATTAAAACTGCATCTAAAAAAAAAAAAAAAAAAAAAAATCCACTTGAATGTATTCCTCAACTAGGTATTCCAGGTGCATAAATATTTACTCTCTCAATTTCTGTTAAACTACATTTCCATATATTTTCAACATCCCTTGCATAATTTATGCTACTTAATTAACATCTCTGAGGTATTTATGTAATTTTATTTATTTATCCATTTTTTTTATTTTTTGAGACTGGGTTCTGCTCTATTGCCCAGGCTTGAGGGCAATGTTTTCATTTTGAACCACTGCAACCTCTGCCTCACAGACTCAAGTGATCCCCCTACCTCAGCCTTATGAGTAACTGAGATTACAAAAACACACCACCAAGTTCAGCTAATTTTTTTGTGGAGATGGGGTTGTGCTGTGCTGACCAGGCCAGTATTGCACCTCTGGGCTCAAATGAGATCACATCTCAGCTTCTCAAAGTACTAAAACTACAGGCAAGAGCCACCACACCTGGCCCCCTTAACAAAAATGTGGTAAGTTCTTCAGGAAAAATAAATACATAAAATGTCCATTCAGTAATAAAACTCCAAAAGAATAAAATCTCCATGGTTTTTATTGGCGGTGCTGAATCATTGGGAGTCATACGACTTAGCAAGCTCATATGAACTTGTAAATGAATGAGCCTACCTTCCACTTAGGTCTTCACAGTGCACGAATTTACTACCTACCTCTAATATATCAAGCAGCATACTGGGAACTGGATATAAAGTGTAGACAGATACGGTCCTCATCTCTGATGATCTCACAGTGTAGTCAGGAAGAAAGAAACACAATGAGATAGAATAATTTTATAATGAGGTAAATAAAGGCTGCATGCAGAAATGAGATCTAAATGAGTTTCTCAATATGAGTCAAGGAGGGCATCGCAGGAGGGACATTCAACTTGGGGCTTGAATGACACTATGGTTTTATCAGGGGGAAAAGGGTATTGAACAGGTGAAGAAGTACAGATATGATGGTTTTCATGAGAATGACAGTCTTCTTCAAAGACTTCAGATGCTTGCAGTTGAATAAACAGAAATCTAGTCATCTATTTTGAAGATGAATTTATTAGTCTAAACACAATCTAATTATCTCAAAGATCTGTGCATTCAACCTTCTTTTTTATAGCTGAATCAAGCCCTATTTCCAGAAATGCTATAGAAAATTTTACAGTGGGTGCCCTTAGACTTAAACCACCAAGTCTCATTGAGAAGCTCCAAGCAAGAGTAGGCACTAGGGGGAAGACATCCTACTTTTAACATCTGGCAACAGCAGTTTTAAATATGTGTTTGAAATACTGCTGTGCATCTTAGACTGCCTGGTCTAAGACACGCACTTGGAAAAGAAATACGATATCTTAAAGGGGTAGATAGAACCCCACTTGCCAACACAAACTCCCTATCACTCCTCATCCTCTTTATAGCCTTCCAGTGATGAGCTCAAGTGGACACTTGGATGACCCTTGGGGTGCTGGTGACTCCTTCACCCCAAAGATCTTTACTCTTGCTCATTTACTTGGCTCCATCCAATGGCAGCACACTGCCTTTGATTTCCATTCTCCACCTGAAACCTCATTCTATAATTCTGCACTCCTGGTCCATCTTTATTCTTACATCTGCCAGTCTCTCCAAATATCGTTTTTGATCACTGAGGATACCACTCAACCCTCCATTTCTCCCCAGGTTACCAGCTACCACCATCTCCTCTGCTTGCTTTTACTACACAGGAGAACCACAGAATCTTCAATAAAATAGGCTTCCTTTCTCAAGGAATTTTGGAATTTCTGTTCCATAGAAAGTGCAAGAAAAATAGTTTAGGTTAATCCCATCTCTGCATTAGTGTTGTACCTCTACTACGATGCCACCTCAAATTAATACATCATGACGTCTGCTTCTAATAAGCTCCTAATCATCCTGGGGAGGATTCTTCAAATTGGAAGCGACATGTCCTTCTTTATTGTACCCCTTATATTTTAACTATTAAGCAGATGCCAGGATGTGACTCAGCCCATGGAAAGTCCCTGTGTCACATACTGACATGTGCTAGAAAGTCCAGTTTTCTATTGTTCCCGTGGCCAGGACATTGATTACTATTTACTACTCATGAATTCAAACAATTGTCTTTTTTGGATTGATTGAGCAGTTTGGAAAATCTGCTTTCGTAGAATCTGCGGAGGGGTATTAGAGAATGCATTGAGGCCTGTGGTGGAAAAGGAAATAGCTTCAGATAAAAACTTGAAAGAAGCTTTCTGAGAAATTGCTTTGAGAGGTGTGCATTCACCACACTGAGTTTAACCGTTTTTTTGATCCAGGAGTTTGGAAATGCTGTTTTTGTGGACTCTGTGAAGGGACACTTGGGAAAACATAGAGGCCTATGGTGAAAAAGGAAATATCTTCAGAGAAAAACTAGAAAGAGACTTTCTGAGAAACTGCTTTGTGAACTGTGCATTCATCTCACAGAGGTAAAATTTTCTTTTTCTTGAGCAGAGCAGATTGGAAATGCTGTTTTTGTAGTATCTCCAGAGGGATGTTTGGGAGTGCTTTGAAGCCTATGGTGGAAACGGGAATATCTTCAGAAAAAAACTAGAAAGAAGCCTTCTGAGAAACTTGTTTGTGACAGTTAGCATTCATCTCACCGACTGAAAACTTTCTCTTGGTTCAGCAGTTTGGAATCACTGTTTTGGGAGAATTTGCGATGGGATATTAGGGAGCGCACTAATACCTATTTTGGCAAAGGAATTACCTTCAGATAAATACTAGAAACAAGCTTTGTGAGAAACTGTTTCATGATGTGTACATTCATCTCACAATATTAGAAACAAGCTTTCTGAGGAACTGTTTTGTGATGCGTGCATTCATCTCACAAAGAGAAACCATTCTTTTGTTGAGCAGTTTGGAAACACTGTTTCTGTAGAATCTGCAAAGGGGTATTTGGGAGCGTATTGAAGCCTGTGGTGAAAAAGAAAATATCTTCAGATGAAAACTAGAAAGAATCTTTCAGAGAAACTGCCTTGTGATGTATGCACTCATCTGACTGAGTTAAACCTTTCTTTTGATTGAGCAGTTTGGAGAAACTGTTTTGTAGAATATGCAAAGGGATTATTTCGGAGTGCATTGAGGCCTATGGTGAAAGAGGAAATATCTTCAGATAAAAGCTAGAAAGAAGCTTTGTGAGAAACTGCTTTGTGAAATGGGCTTTCATCTCACAGTGTTAAACTTTTCTTTTGACTGAGCAGTTTTGAAACAGTGCTTCTGTAGAATCTGTGAAGGGATATACGAGGAGTGAATTGAGGCCTACGGTCACAAAGGAATTATTTTCAGATAAAAACTACAAAGAAGTATCTAAGAAATTGCTTTCTGATGTGAACATTCACCTCACAGAGTTAAACTTTTAAGTGAGCAGTTTGCAAACACTGCTTTTGTAAAAAGAATCTGTGAAGTGCATTATTTGGGAATGCATATTTGGGAGTGCATTGAGCCCCATGGTGAAAAAGGAAATATCTTTAGATAAAAACCATAAAGAATCTCTCTGAGAAACCACCTTGTGATGTATGCACTCATGTGACTGAGTTAAAACTTTCTTTTGATTGAGCAGTTTGGAAATCCTGTTTTTGTGGAAACTGTGTAAGGATACTTGGTAGCACATTGAGGCTTTGGTGAGAAAACATACCTTCAGAGAAAAACTAGAAAGCCGCTTTCTGAGCAAGTGCTTTGTGATGTGGGCATTCTTCTCATAGAATTAAACTTTTTTTTTAAATCGAGGAATGCTATGGATCAAGCCCAAACCATGAAGATATTCTCCTCTTTCAATTTTGCTTTGGAAAACTTCAAGGTATCACTATTTTGACTAGTTATTTGTTTGTAAATCGATGAAGTATGGTATATATGTCTATATAATTTATTTTTATATATTAATTTCCAGTGTTCTCTTTGCTGCATGTGCTAACAGACTTATCATTTCTAAAGATTAGTGTTGTGCCTTTGACCAAATTGGTTGACTTTGGTCTGTTTGGGGGCTGTCTATTCTGTTCCACTTACTACCTGTCTATTAAAGCATCAAAGCCACACTCTATTACACTAGCTTTAGTGGAAGTATTCACATTCAGATGTGTAAGTCCTTTAGCTTTGTTTTTCTTCAGTCTTAGTTCATCTATCCTAGGTCTAAGAAGAGTTTGTTAATATCTTTGCCTGGAATTTGATTGGGATTTGGCTGAAATAATAATGAGTGTACTTCTGCTTAACAGGAAACATCCCTGCCTTTGCTTATTTATTGAGAAAGAGACTCACTGTGTCACTCAGGTGGAAGTGCAGCCACAAGATCTCAGTTCATGGGGATTCTCCCATTTCAAAGCCCAGAGTAGCTGAGATTACAGACGTGCACCACCCTGTTTGGCTTATTTTTTGTATTTTTGGTAGAGATGAGATTTCACCAGGTTGGTTTCCAACCCATGGGCTCAAGTGATCTCCTGCCACAGCCTCCCCAAATGCTGGGATTATAGGCGTGTTCTACCGTGTCTGGGCTGTCTGCATTTGCTGGTATTTGTTTTGACTTCTCTCAATGGCGACTCATTGTTTTTGGAAAGAATTTTGCGTATTTTGTTACATTTATAGTTAATGGATTCAATTTTGGGGGTACTCAGTGAATGGTGTTTTAATATTTCCAATTCCAATTATTTCTATTCATTATTGCCAATGTAGAGAAAATCAACTGAGTTTTGTCTTTTGACACTCTTCTTTGCTTCTTCTTATCTCCATTCTCATCATGGTATGGGCAGATGGGCTCTCTTTGTCTTCTACTTCCTGAGATTACTGCTGGGATGAATCCAGCCTCAATTCCAGAGAGTCTCCAGGTCAACCGCAAGAGGGCATACTGGAGCGTCAGCTCCGCGCCCGCAAACCGCCTCTCTGAGGAGCAAGACAGCACCGCAGTGCCTCTGACAAAGCTTCTTTCTCTTCAAGACACACCCAGGGGTGGGCTGTGGCTTCAGGGTACCTCTCGGTCTCCTGAGGACACCTGGGACCACGTTTCCACGGGGAGGACTAAGCCTGCTTCTTCTCAGGACACACCCAGAGGAGGTTGTGGCTTCTGGACACCGGGGTAACATCCACAATAAGGAGGAAGCCTCCTTGTCTTCAGGACCCGCCCAGGAGAGGACTGTCTCTAAGGGATAGTGGTGAGCCTTTATCCTCCAAACCCGCCTAGGAGAGGCCGTGGCATTAGGACAGCTGATGGCCAGGTGAGGAAACGTGAAGAAAAGACACCATGTTTGCAGCACCCCGTAGTGAGGAAGGGAGCTGCCCTGAGCCTTACTTCCCAGCCCTGGCCTTCGACGCTGACTTTACAAAAGGGTCCCTTGAGTGAGGTAGTGACAATGAATCATCACAGCTATGAAAGCGTGGTTTGCAGATGATCTGGATTTGTTTCTGGGGGAGATCCTAGGACAGACAAAGGAGAGGTGTTGATAAGCGCCACCATAACAGGCCGAGGCAAGGAAAGATACCACACCCTCCATCAAAACTTTTATGCTTGCTTTAATGACTCATTTTTCATGCAGCACTGAAGTAGTTGAAACAATATATAAAAATTTTAAGTAGGCATGTTAGAACTTGAATCATTGTTTAAGTTTAAACATGTGATGATGTCTCTTAGCAACATTTTCTTCATTTATTGAGACAGTCACAGTTTAATTGTCAGTGTCTTTATAACGGTACTGAAAATTATGTCTGTTAAATAAAGACTGACATCCTATATTAACTGAGATATACTAAGTAAATCAAATTATGATATCATACCACAAAGTTAACTAAGAGAATTGTCCGATTTTTCTCTCATTTTTCATGATTTTAAATACAATTAGAACCTGTTAAATTTCACTTAGTGCTCAGCTATGAGTCTGTGTGGTTCAAATGTAACTTCTATTGAAAGCCTTGATAATATAAAACAGTTTCTCAACTGTGTCCTGTTTCAAGGTGAACGGATGTTTATTGAACTTTTACAAATAACAATATTGGCATAAAAATTAACATTTTATAAGAGATTCTAAATTCCGGAGGAATAGACAGGGAGAAAAAAAAGTGCTGATGAAAAGAGTCAAACTCTGTAAAATCTTGAAAGAGATTTATTCTTAGCCAAATTTGAGTGATAAATGACCCATGTCACAGCCCTTTTCAGGGGATCCAGAGAACATATGCCCCAGATGGTCTGTACACAGGCTACATTTATGCATTTTTGGGAGACATGAGACACCAATCAAATGCATGTAAGATGTACTTTGATTTGGTCCGGAAAGGGGGACAACATAAAGATAGCAGTGGTGCAGGGCTGGACTTTTAAGTTATAGGTAGATTTAAATACGTTCTAATTGGGAGTTGGTTGAAAGAGTTAGTATCTAAAGACCTGGAATCAATAATACCTATGTAGAAATCTAGTCATTGCTGACTAGGAATGACTGGGTTACAATTCATAATAAGGAGTGCTAAGACCGAAGTTTTATCCTGATGATGAAGCCTCCACATAGCGGGCTTCAGAGAGAATAAATGGAAAATATGTCTTATGAGACTTAAGGTATGTGCTGCTGTTAATGGTGGTCAACTTTTTCTAAATTTTGAAAGGGAGAAGAGTGTATAATGAAGCATGTCTGGCCCTCTTTCTTATCAGGACCTAAACCAGTTTTCCAATGCTGTTGGACAAAAGGAAGCATCCTTTTAGATGGCTGTTGTGGGTGGGTGAGAGAGAGCTTAACATTTTATTTTTTGATTACAAATGTTTTAATGTTTTTACTAATGTATAATGTATTCACCTTTCATGAGCTATAGTTAACCTATGAGAAAAAAAAAAAAAAAAAGGATTTACTGAATCCAGAGAAATGAACATTGAAAAAACTGAAAAGGTGCACACCCCCCCCAAAAAAAAATCAGAGAGCCATAAAATTGTCATTCTTCATCAGTTCTTTGAGTACCATGTAATCAATTCCAGTCTTGCTTGGTTTGTGGTTAGCAGTTCCATGGGCCCATCAGTTTCTCATCTAGAGTTATGGATATCATTACTCACATCCACAGTATAAACTTGAGGTTATTTAGACATTGACATCAGATGCTTCTATGCAGGGGACTCATCATAGTTGTTTCTTTGGGTCTCAGAAGCAGTTCTTTGTTGGAGACAAACATTCTGACCTGTAGTCAATGCAGATGGAGAATTTTTCAGGAAAGCATGACATTGAAAAAATACCTACTTGGAAATTACAAAAGGTGTAAGGCGACCATGGTAAAAATCTAATGAGGGCTCATATAACAATTGACAACGAAATATGTTTTATTCTATGACATACAGCATTTAAAATAATGACTGGAATTGTGACTCATCATGTACTAGGGCATATAATGGATAGTGAGGTCATTCACAAAGTTAAAGGAAATTCATACAGTTCAAAAAGATAACATTGTAGTAATAGAAGTACAACCGAGGGCAAATTAGCATCTTTTCTTATTTGGGGCATATTTTGTATACTGCTTATTTTAAACTGTCATATACTAGCATTCCATAGAGAATTAAACAATTTATGAATACATCACATCTTAATTTTTAGAGGCATTAATGTACTTATAGTACAGTATCTCACTATGGTAGAAATGATGTTTTTAAGTAGACAAAAATATCTTTAGTTTATCTATAAAAGTAAGAAGCTATAGGTATATAAAGACTTTATGTTTAGTAATTAATGTTATAATATTTTATTTTACTTATAAATGATCTAGATACTCAAAAATATCTTTTATTTACTATATAGTTAAGGTTGCTTCTTTTCAGAAAGATTTATTAGTATTTTGCAGATTTTCTGTAAAACAAATTATTATTGCAATAACGTTGGTCATAAGAATTATAACTTAATTAGAATCAAACTAAAAGGTGTTATAATTTAAATATCCAGTGAATATAATATCAATGTTTTTCTCTGGTAACCAAATATAATTTAAAAAGTGTGTCTATTTTTTATTTAATAGTGACAACTTTGAAGACAACACTTGTTTCATAAAGCCAAAATATTAGAATACCTAAGGTTATCCAAATAATTTGATATGAAAAATATCTTGGTCTGTTTCTACATTGTGGCAGTGTTTAATAAGTTGCAAACTTACCAGTGCTTTTTTAAAGCCAAGGTAGAATAAAGCACACTCTAAAGGAGTGTAGAAATGAATGTAACATGTGCAAATCCAGTAGAGGTGGAAATAATCACGTGGAGAAAACAGAGTAACAAACATACAGACAACACAGATCCAAAGAGAGAACCCCACGTGCATCATTCTACAATTGTAGGCCACAAAGTCAGACAGGAATACTGTGATGAGTAATTTAGGTGTTCACCTGTCCAGGAAGAAGGGATACGCACATAGCTGGAAAAGTGCCATTTCTAGTATATTGTTGAGAGTGTGTGCTGGGACACTTTTAAATAAGAACTTCCATTGATTTCAGTATCATTCTTTCTTGGATACCGGGAGTGGAATCTCCATTAAAATGAAGATTTCCTGGGGGGGGTAGTAGATGTTAAATTTTTCTTATAAAAGGGTAACTTCTACTCTGTTTCCAGAAATTCTCTTGTGTCTGCTGCTTCTGAAAATAATGACTTCAAAATAATCTTAATAACAAAGCAGCATATTTTGGGGGTAATGTATTATAATCTCCTATGGGGGTGTATTTTGTGGTGACATATTCTAGTCTTTTACACTGTCTTCAAAAATTTCCGTACCATGGAGCATCCTCCTCTAGCAACAAATGAATTCCCGTTTATCCTCCAGAAAATCATTTGTCATGTTTTAAGAACTATTTAGTAGTTCTCACAAATATTGATGAGCCATTCTATCAAATTGTTGTAATTTTCAGTCGCTTAATGTCATACAAGTTTGAATATCTTTTTATTTGCTTGCCACTT
>NC_044570.1:719993-743625 GCF_007565055.1 Rhinopithecus roxellana | reverse complement strand
GCAGGGTTCCCGCGGTGAGGGTGCGGCAGCACAGGCGGTGGTCAGTGGGAGTCCGAAAGAGGGCACCGTCTTCAGCATGGAGTCTCTACAGGAGGGGGAGGCCGGGGTACAGAGCGAGCAGGTAGCTTTGGGGGAGGAGGCGATGCTGGGAGCGGATGACATAAATGGCGGAGGTGGAGGTGGTGGCCCAGGAGGAAGCCGACGAGAAGCGGCAGGAGCAGGTCCAGCGGGCACAGCCTGGCCCTGGGCCCATGAGCCCAGAGTCTGCACTGGAGGAGCTGCTGGCCGTTCAGGTGGCGCTGGAGCCGGTTAATGCCCAAGCCAGGAAGGCCTTTTCTCAGCAGAGGGAAAAGATGGAGCGCAGGCGCAAGCCCCACCTGGACCGCAGAGGCGCCATCATCCAGAGCATGCCTGGCTTCTGGGCCAATGTTGTATCCTTTGCAGTGTTTCTTCTGCATTTGCAGTTGCGAGGTGCTCTTGGGAAGTGTAAGGAATTTACGGGCAGCTCGGCGTCGATGTGACCCTTTGGGGAACAAGGGTGAGTTTCCACAGACAAATGTGGCTGAAGAAAGCCAGAGCAGACACGGGTACCCTGTTCCTGCATGCGTGAGAGAAACCCTTCGTGGTGCCAAGCAGCAGACGTTTGGGGCATGTTTCTGAAGAGCAGAAGCGAGTTCTCAGCAGAACCCGTGTTTCCGTGAATCAAGCTATTGTTAAGGGCCTGTGACTGCTCTCCCTTGCCAGTCCCATCTGGGACGTGGCGTCTTCGGGTATCAGCAGATTCTGCGAGTCCTCAGACACCGGCAGACCCGTGTCAGTGCGGTCAGCGTCACAATGGTACACCCTCCGTGAACCCAAGAGGCCTGAATTCAGGGGGAGGGAGAGGAGAAAGGGAGGTCATTTTTGGATGCAGATCTGAAAAAATCCCCTAACCGCCCCTCTGGATGCTCTTAGGCCTTCCCTGTTCCTTCTACCTTCCCTTTCCATTGCATCTCAAGGCTCTTTGACCTCAATCAGATGGCAAACCACCCTCAGATATCAGCCCTGATCACTGACGAAGATGAAGACATGCTGAGTTACATGATAACTTGGAGGTGAGGCGGGAAGACTCTGGCTGGAGGACTGAGTGGGGGAGGCTAAGGGGACAATTGATTCCTGCAAGCAAAAGGGGGCACCTCACCCAAAAGGTGTTGAAGCTGTATCCACCTTGTCCTGACAGGTGAAAGAAGCGATGCATCCCATTCATCTCTGCCAGATCATGTTGGTCTTTCAGAATAACCCCTAATTCCAGAATAAAGTGATTAGCAAGGAGTATTTCGTGAACGTCACAGGTGACAGGTGGCTCCCAGGATGGGTAGGGGAAGGAAGAAGGTGGGTGGATCAGTGCCAACTTGTTCCAGCCCCCTTCCCAAATACTCCTCTGTCTGTAGAATACTGGGCTTCTCATTCCACACCAATTCAGTGGTGCCAGGATTGTGAAGTTGAGGCCTATCGCCGCAGACACAATAGCAGCGGTCTTAACTTCTTCACCTGGTTTTCTGACCACAACTTCGCAGGATCCAGTAGGATTGCTGAGGTGAGTCCTTTCTGGGAAACATGAGGAATGACCCCCGTGTGTGTGTTCCCAGCTGCCCGGGTCCCCAGTCTGAGCTCTCACAAGGCCTTTTCCGATTGATTCCCCTGACAGATCCTATGTGAGGACTTGTGGCGCAATCCCCTGCAATACTACAGGAGGATGAAGCCACCTGAGGAGGGAACAGAGATTTCAGGTGAGCCGTACAGTTGGAACTGGAGCTGTCTGATACCCAGGATAAGGGTGTTGACACACCTCTCTATTCAGGGAGCCTGGATGCTCATTTCAGAAATGTAGAACCTGGGGGTCATTTTATCCATGTAGAAATGCCTTGAGAGGAAGACACAGCGTGACAGAATCCAGGACATTCATGGCATTGGGCTGAAAAAGACACATGAGACACGGCCCTGCAAAGCAGTTTGTAACTGTGGGGTCCTAAGCCCACGGAAGCATAGCGCATGTCCAGACTCACAGGCACTATGAGTCTGTAAAGGAGACACTATGAGTCTCATTTACTATGAGAAGTAAAGCCGAATTATTAACTTCAATTTGTGGCCCTTGTTTCCATGGCCGTCCACCCGACGGGGAGTCATCTTACCAACCCCTAAAGCTTGGGCTCCCTGAATGTGCCTGGTTGTCATCCTTGCCACAAACCACAAAGGACTGTTTAGATCCATGGATTTTCTGGAGCTATTACCCCATCGGATTTCTGTGTGCTTTTAGTGTAGAGTGCATCTTTTGAGCTGACTCCTGTCTCAGAGAATACGGGAAATGCGGCAGGTATTGCAGAGAATAGTTTGTAACACATGCATGGGAGGAGGAAGTTGAAGAGATCACAGATGGGGAAGGGGTAGTCATTTCTCAGCAGGCCCTAAAATTAAAACACTCTAAATCGTGGCTCAGAAGAGATGCATTTTGACATAGGTTTGTGTTTCTCTAGGGAAGGCGCAGATGTTGGGTTGAATATGATGGAGCATCGGACACAGGTGCTGTGTTCACCTAACACAGCAGAACTCCTGAAAACTTACTACAGTACGCAGGATGTCAGTACTCATCATAGTCTTATGCAGAGGAACTAAAGGACAAGCAGATCCAGTCAGAAAAAAATGCAGGCAGGAAGGGGTGTGGAGAATTGGATTGTATGGAATGAACAATAAACAGGGTTAAGGATGTGTATGTATCTGTGTGTGTGTGTGTTTGTGTGTGTGTGTTAGTGTCTGTGCAAATGTTCATCCCAAGGATTCTGATGTCACAAGGAACTGATCAATGTATATGTTGGATTCTCTTGATGGACATGACCAGTCTGTGTGGGAGCTGGGCCTCTGTATTTGTAGAGTGAATGGGTGTGAAATGTTTTGGGATTCTTTAGGTAGGACAATGTTGGGGAGGTACAAGAAACCAAAGACAATTAAGTTGGAAGCTTACTTTATGCTATAGAAGCAGAGATAGTTCAATGACATTGGGTGCTGGACACTGAGATATCCAGGGGATATCTTGGGATAAGGTACCTCCAAAATCCTTCATTTTGGGTATCATCAGACACATTAAGATAGCACAGGATGATGGAAATCTTACGGTTAACTTTTGTGTTGAATTCACAAGTGATTTTTCTTTAGAGGTGAATGCATAATCTTTGTGTGGGACAATCAGCCTCTCAGGACTTCTCACACATCAATGTGAGAAGAAATGAGCATCAAAGCTATATGAGAGCACTATGGGAAAGGTTTCAGGGGCATATGAGAAGACACTCAGGATACGCCTTTTTTTTTGCTGACATGGGTGACTATGGCAGAACACAAACATGCAAAAGTGAGGGGAAAGTTGGTGGATTTGTGGAATGTAAGATTCCCATGCCCGGAGTCTGTGTCACTTGATGACCTGGAATATGGACGGTGTTGTTGATGTTTACATCTTTAGTTGGGTTACGCTTTTCTCTAAGATCTTTTATTAGGTGAGGAGGCAAAAATGTATGTCGCTAACACCAATGCGAGTGCGTTGTGTGCAGGGGTAGAATCTGGCTCTCTGCTTGAAGGACCTCCGTAATTCTCTCCTCCACGTGACATGGGACATTTAATGTTAAAATGATTTCATATCATGTAAAGAAGGCGAATTCTGAAACACAACTTTTTCTTGTCTGAAACAACTTGTCACAATTATTTCCTGTATGACTCTGTCCTTCTTTGCCTAAATTACTAGATGTTCTTGACAACTGAAATACTCTTTCTGGCTTTGGATAATCCCATGGCTCCACAAGGCCTTTTCTACCAACGAGTTGAAGGCAGACATTAATTCTCAAGTAAAAGTTCATTTTTAATTGTTAGGAACCAGTTATTATTTTTCTCAGATTACTGTACATAAGGTTTTTTTCGATACCTACACAACCATGAGCCGAAAGCAACTTTCAGTGTCTACTAAAACTTAAAATAGAAAAGTATAAACGGGAACAAAGATGGACTTTCTGCTATGTACTAGGAAGTGTGCTCGATGTAACAGAAATAAAAGCAAGAAGGAAAACTTAAATATGTACTTCAATCCATTCAACGATCAAGCCTTAGTACATGGTACAGTGAGGACAAAATACCCACAATTTACAATGAAGAAAAACATGTAACATCTAAGCTGTTTTGGAAGCATAAATGGCTTTTTGTGAGACACACGCTGGGAAGATTCACTCTCAAGAAGTCCAACAAAGCCCGTTGGTGACAGTATAAAGAATAACGGGAACTAATAGGAGGTTGGGGTGATGTTGTAAAACAGAACAGCTTGAAAGGGTCCAGAATGCAATGATTTTGATGGTAATATAAAGCAATTCAGCACGTAAGAGAATCACACAAAACTTGAAAGCTTACTAAACACACAATCCCCAGAATTTAAGATTCAATAAGACAGAGACCATTGGTTGGATCCAAAGAAGTTCCCAAACACACTGGGATAAGGGAGTCATTAGCTATTCATGTTACGAGAAGTCTCTGTGTTAACAGGATAACAATATTTGTGGGAGAACAAGAGCAAGGATGGGGCAAAAATGCCAGGTAGTCATTCTGTTACCCAATTTCAATCTTCTCATATTAGTTTCTACTTTCAAGATACTTAACACTTCTTCAGTGTAAAAATCTGGTTGAAATAAATTTCTCAAGAATGTATTTGTAGAAAATGTGAAAAATCTTTTCTCTTGTGAGGCTGTCTTGGTGTCTCTGTGTAGAAATTTTCCACCTTGTAAGTTTTTCTAGCTTTATCCGTAGTTTGTCTATGCTATAGATGTATTTCCATGAATGGAACTACATCCATTAATAGCATTTAAGAATACTGACTGATTCTCTCTTTTTGTGAGAGTTCCTCCTAAGTTTGAATGCTGCGGGAATGCTTTGAAAATCCATTTCCTATTGTATTGAAACACCCACGTAGAAATCGGATTGCCATATGTTAATTTACCTAACATTTATTCCAATATCCTTCCAACTGCACTTGCACTTGCTAGGGCAAAAAGAAGAAGGTATCTAAAGCATTCCAGACACATGACATTACGCCACCTTCAAAAGCTTAGTAACACCAAAAAAGACCCTGTAATGCTGTAAAGTGAAGAACAGTTAGGGGATCATGAATAAGGGACTGTTACATCTCCATTCGTATCCTCGACAGCATTTTTCGCAACTGCAGTGTTCTCAAAATACATGCAAAGCATTTGAGCTGTGATTTCCCCTTCATTTCACAGAAGAACTTCATATGTGAAAATATTTAAATTTATATGATGGACTCACCTAGTACTAAGAAACCAAAAAACGAAATTGCATTTCACATCATTACTGTGATTCTTCACACTATGTCATTGCAATAGTCTGCCTATTTTATTCCAATTGTTATCCACCTCCACAACATTTACTTTTGCTCATTTTCCTTTCTCAGAGAAGGTGACCTTACCACAGACCCTTCAGCTGCTGCCATGAGAATTTTCCCAACATGAAGTTTAAACTTGAAAATTAGAGTTAAATAACAACTACCTATTACAATTTATGTCTTCAGTAAACATATGAAGTATATATTTACTTTGAAAACTATATAGCACTGATATATAAATGTGTATATATATGCATAGATGCAAACATATATACCTATATACACACATATATATACACACACAAACATACACACAACATACGTAAACACACACACACACACACACACACACACAGAAACACACATATGCATAAGAGTTGCCTGCCAATATGGGAACATGTTTCCCAAATCCTGCTCTAACCGCCTTTTCATAGGTTCCTAAACAGAGGCCAATAATGTTAAGCTTGCCAGGCCGATCTGCTTCCATCAAGTGCTATAAATGGTAAAAAAAGAAACAAACAAAAAATCTATATTTTGTCTCATATAAAGAAGCCAAAAAGATACAATTTTATTACACACTCTGTTGAAAACTCAAGTGAAATTCCCTTACGAACCTGACAGCTTTTTAATAATTCTTACTTCCTCTTTTTCATGAAATGACCATGAATTTCACGATGAAAAATTGGACACAATTACTGAGCTCATGCATTAAGAGATCAAACAGAAATTCTATTATTCAAATTCTGTGAAAAGTTTTCCCGGATTAAAAATAACACCTCAAAATCAATTCACACCCCACACACTCTGTAGGATAATGTAGCCCACCTCGGTTACAATTGATAGTCCCTTTTCATCTTGGTATTCACATCATTTATTTATTTGTTTCAGTGTCCCAAGTTATATGAAAGAATGTGTCATCGAAATAAATAACATTCTTGATTCAAAATGACTAGCCACATTACTTGTTATGAATTGTTTCTTGCCTGTTCTATTAACACTTACATAAAATGTCCAACCTACTTGGGAGGCTCAGGCAAGAAAATCACTTGGATCTGGCGAGGGGTAGAGATTCTACAGACTGAGATTGCATTACTATACTACAGCCAGGATGATAAAAAGAAATTGTGTCATCATCATCATCCAATACAATATAAAATATAATAGATTCTCACGTAACAATTTAACCCATCATGTTTCTAGCATGAATTGCATTGTACTGATGTTCTCTTTTGTAGACTAAACACATAAATCATTCTCTTGTAAGGACACATTCACACTTAGGTTTATTGAGGCATTGTTCACAATAGCAAAGACATGGAACCAACTCCAATGCCCACCAATGATACCCTGGATAAGACAATGAGGCACATCACACCATGGAATAGTAAGCATCCACACAAAGGATGCATTTCTGTCCTTTGCAGAGACATGGCTGATGCTGGAAAGCTCATTCTCAGCAAAATAACACAAGAACAAAAAGGAAAAGAACACTGCATGTTCTCGCTCTTAAGTTGGATGTGAACAAGGAAAACAGATGGTACAGGAAGGGGAACATCACACACAGGGGCTGTCAGTTGTTGAGGGCTAGGGAGGGATAGCATTAGGAGAATACTAAGTGTGGACGGTTGATGGTGCAGCAAACACCATGGCACGTGTATACCTAGGTAACAGAACAGCACATTCTGCACAGGTACCCCAGAACTTAAAATATATCAAAAAAGAAATACATATACTCTCCATGTATTAAATATATATATGCAAATACACAATTTCATCTCTACGCAAATACATATATAAATACAGTTACATATATTGTATATGGTTAGGAATACTTATCTTTTTAAACCCGCCATATGGATTACACGGTTTATACATACATTATTTTATAAGATATTAACTTAAAAGTATGAGTTATATTTTCTATGACATGTAAATTCCATATTACTTGACGGACAGTAAAACATTTCACGTGGTATATATTTCACGAGTGCCACGTAACACTGAGGCATAAATAAGGGGAACTCTGGTGAAAAGAGTGAAATCAAATAGGAGACGGAATTTAGAGGAAAGCTATAAACAAAAACCGCCTAAATACTCAGGATCGTTATGTGAATATTCCTCATGCCCTCAACTAAGTAGCTTTAGGCAAAGCACAAGTTACAGAGTCACATGAAAGGAGTGAGTCTATCGCCTCCTCTGGCCTTCTGGTGGTTGAAGCGTCATCATTTGTTGGGTCTCTCTGCTTGATTCTGTTATTCACTTGGCAGCATCCAATTTGTGCTCCTAGTAGCCAGAATTATACTCAGTGTGAAAGCAAAAGGAGAGGTCTTTGATCTCACTCAAGTATTTTTCTTCATTCATCTTGCCACATGAAAGGAAAGATGTTTCCTTAGTTTCGCTCAGAATTATTTCAGGTTTATCTCTGCCTGGATATCTTCCCCCATCTATGTTCCAGATACTCCCTAATAGTAATACTGCTGCCCTGAGACTTTGTACAGGAATCTAACTAGTGATAACTACAGTCTTGGAGGCTATGATTAAAACACCGGAAGGAAAGAAACACAACAATTTGACTTCAGCCTTCTCAAAATCTCTGAATATACTTTCAGCCTTCTCCAATATCTCTGAATATACCTCAATAAATATACTTTTTAAAAACAACCCTTTCTACTTAATTCCTAAGTAATCTTGGTGTGGATCTGCATTCTCAATTGACAAAGGTATGTACATGAAGGCGAATTCAGAATTTCATGTGTCAGCAAATACAATGTTCAAAGTGATGCAAAATACAAATGTGAAATTGTATTTGTGAACTTCACTACTCTTCCAAATTATATTTAAATACCTAACAACTCAGACGATTTTTTATTAAATATCTGCGTATTCTCCTCAGGTGGGAGAAAATAGTATCAGATTCTGGAATAATTTATGAAAGACAAAATGATAATAGTGTACAAGGATAACCTGTTCACAATACTGTATTCAGTAAATGGAAACATTAATTTGATAATGCTACTAAAATATTGAGTAAGTCAATAAAATACATGATTTTTGTAATTCTAAAATATGTGAAGAGGAAGAACACAGAAGAGGCCTTAACATGCATAAACAAACAATTGAGGCTGGGCATGATGGCTCGCACCTGGAAGCAGAGCGTTTTGGGATGCTGATGCGTTTGCATGGCTTCAGGTGAGGAGTGCAAGACCAGCCTGAAATATAGGGTGAAACCCAGTCTTGACTAAAAATACAAAAATTAGCTGGAGATTGTGCGTGCGCCTGTTAATACCAGCTCCTCGGAAGGCTGAGGCGGGAGGGAATTGCTTGAAGTGGCAGGAGAGTTGCAGTGGGCCAAGATCGGGCCGCTTCACTGCAGCCTGGGTGACAGAGCGAGACACCATCTCAAAGAAATAACACACACACACACACACACAGACACACACACGCACACATCCCAAAAATGAATGAAGTACCAAAAACTCTGGTCTAGACAAAATGCTCACAGGACACTCACATATCGAACAGAAAAAGAAAAAAATAATAAAAGTCCTTGAAAACAAAAGTTCCAGGAGGGGCACGTCAGAATAGAAATTTAACACTTTGCTTATACAGTGCAAATAGTAACCTGAAGAGAACCACGGGTGGGAATCAAAATTTACAACGAAGTGCTCTAAAAGAAGCGAAAGTCCCTCAGAAACCTTTTACAGTCCACGTCCATGTACTGCAAACTCGATCCTAATAATTGACAGGGGAAGAAGAATAAAATTATATCTGAAAACTGGTAAAAACTCTTTGGTCTCATATAAGATTGTATAATGGAAAAGCATCAGTCTGCAGTTTTTCCATACATTTAAGAAACAAATTATATGCTTTCATTCATAAATTTGCTTTTGAATATTCCAGAAATTAACTTTTATATGAAGAATAAGTTGAGTTAATAAGCAGGTGTTATGAAGGGACTGACACTGGGTGTCCATAACATCACTCAGGAGGGCCTTAATTCCCAGCTAGTTTCCTCCTGGCACATATTGAGGGTTCCCAGCCATTCTGCAATCTCTAATTGCAAGATGAAAGGAGGCAGCTATGAAACGTCTGTAGTGCTTGAGCCCCGTTAACATAAAATACCCGGAACAGGTAAGTTCCGAGGCAGAAAACAGATTGCTGTTTGCTAGTTGTCTGAGAGAGAAGGCAGAAAATGAAAGAACTGCTTAACTGCTAAGTGCAGTTGTAGTTGGGAGTGATGAAAATGTTCTGGAAGTAGGTGGAGATAGTTCTTGCACAGCACAGATTGTGTTACATGCCAGGCAACCATTTACATTAAAATGTTAAATTTTGTTACGTGAAATTCATCACCACAAGAAAAGCCAACTAGTTTTCCATTTTTCCTTTACCTATCCTTCGTTGCGTAACCCTCATCTCTTGGTGACACCTGGTCATTTCTCTGGGAAGAGCCTGGCTCTCTGCATGAAGGACCGTTGTACTTTTAATTTTCTCATCCGGGTGACATGGGCCATGTAACGGTAAATGATTTAATATTGCGCAAAGATCTCCAAATCCGAAACACAATTTTATCTTTTCTAAAGCAACTTTTCAAAATTATTTCTTGTATGATTCTGTCCTTCTTTCCTTAATTACTAGACATTCATGACAACTTATATATTTCTTCTGGCTTTGGATAATCCCATGGCTCCACAAGGCCAGTCCTACGAAGGAAGCTAAAGGCACACGTTAATTCTTAAGGAAAACTTCATTTTTAATGGTTATTTATGAGTTTCTTATTTTTTCTTTTCATATGAATCACTGAAGACTACTAATGACACAGGGAAAACATGTAAAACCAGAAAGTCTTCACTGAATATAAAGTTGACATACATTGCCCTTCGCAGCTGAAGAAGGTACATTCCCGTGTTCTTCAATCCATCTCAAACACAAAAGACTGCTGCCTTTGAGTGACTGCATGCTAAAGGTGACATAAAAGTGCTCCTTTATCTCTAAGCGATAGGCTCTAGATTAAAAGTTGACAAATGAAAATGTACTAGTGCAGCTCTTCTAATGATGACCAATAGTTATTTTTACTGCAATTTGCAATACACTTATAGGGGTCAGTACAATCATATACCTGCTCCAAAAATAGAAAACCTCCTTCTATAACATACTCTTCACATGCTATTTCCTAGAGGTCAGCCTCTCACCTATGATGTGATCGCCGGCTAGTCTTCTAATGGAAATGTGCTAGCTTGTGTATTCTGAAATCAATCAATATTTACCTTCATCGAAACTCGACACGTGAAATGTAAAATCAAAAATGTCAGACTTCCGTTTCCTCCATAGTATGATGGAGCCCTTGGGGAGAATTTTAATTTGTTCTGTTTAAACTTCTTTTCTTTCAACTGTATCCTTCTTGTCTTACTTTCTTCTGTTGAGGCTGAAACTTACCCTTCGTATCTCAACAATATGACTTCTTTTTCAATTCTGCTTTTCACCTCAGGCAGCTTAGAATTAAATTCTTTCCTCAAATAATTTCAAATTCTACACTCAGGATCTAGTGTTAAGATTTCAACATCCCTGTACAATCTTAACAATTGTACACATCCCATATATTGACACCCCCCATATATTTCTATACACCGTACCTTAATTTACACCCTCTATATATGTGCCAACTCTGCACTTCTGCGGTATGCACTTCACTTAAAAGTGCTGGCCTCCTTCGAGTCTACCTTTCACGCATTAATTCTACTAATTAATATTATTTATTATCACTGATTGCCTATTTCCAAAATGCTCTTTTACTTCTTAGTATCCTCACATAACCACCAATAAGAAGGCCTTGCAGGGAAGTATTATTGAGCTCTCGGAAACTAGATGGCCAGGCACAGGGGCTCACACTGTGAGTCAGCGTGGAAGACTGAGGCAGCTGGACTGCTTGAGCCCAGGGCTTTAATGGCGGCTCTGGCAATGCAGAGTCCTGTCTCTATAAAAACAGAAAAAGAAAACCAGATTTAGCTTAGTGTGGTGGCGTATGCCTATAGTACACAGCAACGCACAAGAGTGAAAAGGGCATCGCAGGAACCCAGGAATTTGAGAGTGTGGGGAGCAATCATTGCACCAGCGCACTCTGGCTGGTGAGAGCAAGACTCCACCCACAAAGAAACGGAAAAAAAAAACCAATCTTAGATGGTACGCTGTGGGACACTACCAAGGGACAGGAGATGAAGAATTCCTTAAATTAAGATGCCTTCTATGAAACAATAGGCTGGGAATGTTAAGAGAATTAAAAGGAATTCTCTGGCAAATACGAGATTAAAGGAATGTTTTCTCACAACGTGACCCCAGCATTGGGAGACTGGTTGGGGGATCATGTTGTCAAGAGACCAAGACCATCCTTGGCAACATGGTGTGTAAACCAACATCTCCACTAAAATACCAAATATTGGGCCTGGTGGATGCGACTGTAGTCCGCTACTCAGGAGATTGAGGCCGGGAACGTGGAACCTGGGAGGCTTGAGGTTGCAGTGAGCTGACATGACCCACTGCCTCGGCTAGACAGAAGAAAACTGAAAACATAACCAAGAATCATTTTATGTTGTGAGAGAGAGAGTGAGATGAATGCGATGAAGAGAGAAACAAATTATTGGTAAATATGTAAATACAATCTGAGATAAAGACAAAACTAAATAAAGGAGAAAAATGATAAATTACTGTTCTATCATTTGGTATGAGGAAAGCTTTATCGAACCTATGATTAGGGTCCAGGAATTCCATTCAAGAAACTTAAATAGATACAAATCAAAAAATGATACTCATAAAAAAATGTTGTCCCTTACAATTGTATCAGACATCATTCTTACAAACCCATTATGAAATGTTAATTCTAAGTGTAGGCTATGCTCAATTTTAATAATCTCTAAGAATGGCCCATTTAATAATATAAAAAATTTCATATGCCTACAAAAAAGTTAGATATATTCTAAGGCCTTGGTGTTGTCACAGGTACAGAAATGCATATTCTCATATATGGCAGAGGAATATTAATCTACCCACTCCAGATCAATTGAGAAAAACATTACCATGTAATTATGGAACTTAAAATGGAGCAACTCAGCAGGCTGTGGGAGGAGTAGGCATGTACCCGGGAGGCAGACACTGCAGTGAGCCGAGATCGCGCCACTGTACTCCTGTCTGGGTGACAGAGCGAGACTCCGTCTCAAGACAGACAAACAAACAAACAAGCAAACAAACAATGGAGCAGACAATGCAATTTCAACTTTAGAAAACATATCTCATCAATTCCACATGTGGTTGTTAAAACTCCAATGTTAGATTTTTGAAGGTTGGTTACCAGAACATACAGTTGGGGTAACAAACCAGGATACAAGGCCTTGCATTCCAGCCCTAGGTACTGCCTGGCTTCCACTCTGTTCCCTTCTAATGCTGTCCCTCTTTCCCTGGGGTAGAACTGCAATGGATTGAGCCAAGGCCCTGGCGGTTTGATCTGGAGGACTGCAGAAGGGGTCCACCAAGGTCAGGTCACCGTTCAAAGCCCATTCCCCAGAGGCCAAGGAATGACCAGAGAGGCCTTTCCCATGATCACCTGTCACGGAACCCCTCCTCAGCATCTTGCCAAAAAACCAGGCAGTCATGTTCGCCCACTAGCTGAACAAGCTCAGGTAGGCAATGTTTGCCTGCAGCTGGAGGCCTCTATCTTTATGAGCCGAGAACCATGGACTGAAGTGCAATGAGACACCGTTCCCCGCCCAGCGAGAGGGGCAGGAACTTTCATGCCCACACAGTCCCTCCCACACACCAGCTCCCCACTACGTGGGAGGCACTCCTACCAAGGATGCAAAAGCAATACCTTCATGATGACTTGCGTGTGGAAGTTAAAGTTGTAACAAAAATAATCTTCCTTCAGCCGTCAGTAACTGGGATATTGAGTTCCTCCACCCTGCTGACCAAGAAGGAGAAACAGATAGATGCCAAAGCGATCCTTTCATCTAGCTGGATCGGAGGTGGCCTGCTAGCTGGAGCGAAGCATGAGATTCCCATTCCGCGCAGTCTGCACTGAGACACCCGGGCCCACGGGGACCTCAGACAACCTGGGACGTGGACCCCTCCACACAGGTCCAGGCTCCCTCGCCAGCACTGACCTGCAATCCAGCATGTAGCAAAGCGGACTAACATAGCCATGTTCGGAGTGGAGGTGTAGACCTAGGTTGAAAGAAATTTTCCTTTCATTCGTTTACCCTTCTGAGTGGATCTTTCGGCCTGCTTTCTCTGCTTCTTTCTTACTTGGGAGGTAAAATAGGATTATGGTGAACAGCTCCTGTAGAGACTCCATGCTGAAGACGGTGCCCTCCTTCGGACTCCCACTGACCACCGCCTGCGCTGCCGCACCCTCACCGCGGGAACCCTGCAGCTGCCCTTAACTGGAGCCTGTGGGCTGGCGGGCCCTCAGGGCGCATGCGCCGGGCTTGCAGGCGCCCCCTAAGGGACTGCAGGCGAACGGCGCAGGGAGCCGCGGGAAGACACCACGACCAAAGGGCACCAGGAGCCACTCCAAGACCGCGGTTCTCCCCTGGTGGCCAGTCAGTGCGAGGACGGTGGGCGTCTCCCCGGGCAGCGGCAACCTCGGCTGGGCCTGCAGTCCCAGTCTCCCCAGCGATGCCTCCTCTGAGAAGCCCTCGGGGCTTGTGCCCGGTAGCGCTGCATCCAGGCCTACGCGGGCTGCGTGATCTTTGGAATCTTGCGCATGGAAGCCCTCCCTGTGCCCTAAATGACATCCTCAGTGCAGCGAGCCATTGACCCGCACGGCACGTATGCAACATCTCACTGCACTGGGCAGGCCAGGTAGATGGAGTGGAATACCGCAGATCCAGAGGAGGAGAAGTGTCTCTGGCTGCTGGGGCGAGGGCAGCGAAGGCGGCCTGGGGAAAGTGGGTATGGGCGGGAGCGTGGGAGGAAAGTCTCTGGGTTAGGCTGAAGTGGAATTCGTCTGCTCCAGAGGCCTGAAGGCCGGCACGCCCTCTGGCAGGTGTAGGCAACTACAGGCTCCGCGTAGTAGGCCTCTTCCCGGAGGATGCTGTAGGCCGAGGGGCATTCCAAAGGGCTTCTGGCCCTATGCCCTGGGCATACCGGAGGGCAGCCTCCAGGGCTGGCCATGGACAGCCTGCGTGCACACCGTTGTGCACTGCCTTGCCCACCCAGAGGCTCCCACAACGCTACACCGGCTTTCTTCCCCCGGCCCGCAGGCGCGGCACCCAAGGGATGTAGGCCCTGAACATACCTAACCTCCTTTGTACCCGAGCGATTCCCATAGGGAGCGCCAGGCACGCACGACCCTGCAGCCCCTTCTACCTACAGGGCTTCCCTCAGGTGGACAGGCCCACCCCTCAGGGAGCCCAGGATAAGAGGACAGCACACACCGGGACCTTAGCAGAGCATGTCCAGCACCCAGCACACAAGGGCCTCCTGTGGCTCACGAACCCTGAGGAAGCAGCCGCCTCACACCACCCCGACCCCTGCCCTTGGCCGCAACCACTTCTTCTGTCTCCTTTCCCTAGTTAGTGCAGGTGGCTTGGCCCGGCTCTCCCCACCCCAAAAACCACCACAGTTGTGAGGCTGCCTCCTCTCCACACAGAGACACAGAAGTAACAAGTGAGGTTCACAGGCCAGATGCTCCAGATTCTCTGTGCTTTTGAAAATTGCAGGGTGTCACGAGACTTGGTCAACAAATCATCTGGAGGCTCCTTGAGCAGAGGTAAATTATTTGGCACACTCAGTTGCTGTCCTGGATCAGAACCCGTGGTGAAGTCCTGCTTTGCTACATGCTGGATGTGCAGTTCAGGATGGCGAGGGAGCCTGGGACTGTGGGAGGGGTCCAGCGTCCCAGTGAGTCTGAGGTCCCCATGGGGCCCGGGGTGTCTCAGTGGCAGAGCTGGGAATGGGAATCTCATGCTTCACTCCAGCTAGCAGGCCACCTCAGTCCAGCTAGATGAAACGGTCGCTTGGCATCTATCCTGTTTCTCCTTCTTGGTCAGGCAGGTGGAGAAACTCAATCATCCCAGTTACTGGCGGCTGAATGAAGAGTTCCTTTTGTCACAACTTTAACTTCCACAACGAAGTCATCATGAAGGGGTATTGCTTTGGCATCCTTGGTAAGGAGTGCCTCCCAGCGTAGTAAGGGAGCTGGTGTGTGGGAGGGACTGTGTGGCATGAACATTCCTGGCTCCCGTCGCTGGCGGGGAACAGGGTGTCTCATTGCATTTCAGTCCAGTGGTTCTGGGATCATAAAGATAGAGCCTCCAGCTGCAGGCAGAACATTGCCTACCTGAGCTTGTTCAGCTAGTGGGCTGAACATGACTGCCTGGGTTTTGGCAAGATTGCTGAGGAGGGTTCCGTGGCAGGTGCGTCATGGGAAAGGACCTCCCTGGTCATTCCTTGGCCTCTGGGGAATGGGCTTTGAACTGTGACCTGACCTATCGTGTACCCCCTTCTGCAGTCCTCCAGATCATCAGCCAGGGCCTATGGCTCAATCCATTGCAATTCTACCCCAGGGAAAGAGGGACAGCATTAGAGAGGGAACAGAGTGGAAGCCAGGCAAGTAGCCTAGGGCTGGGAATTGCAAGGCCTTGGAGTCCTGGATCTGTAACCCAACTGTATTTTCTAGTAACCATCCTTCAAAAATCTAACATTTGAGTTTTTACAACCACATGTGGAATTGATGAGATATGTTTTCTAAAGTTGAAATTGCATTGTCTGCTCTGTTGTTTCTTTGCTTGTTTGTGACACAGGAAAACACCTGAGATGGTGATTTCAATTTACCAAGTCACAAATACCTCAGAGACACAAAATTCTGAACTGAACATATGATTAGAATTTTTGTGGAGATATCAATCGATTTTTATTTTTTTGCATAAATCTCTAGGTCTTACCCCGTTAACATGAATAAATGACTAACTCTTTAAACCTTGGGCAGGATTAGTGAATGATGGAATCATTTAGGTAGAACATCTGTGTTTTAGTTGTCATAAAGTGTGCTTTTTAGAATAATTTAGATTATATTCTATTCAATAAGCTAAAATTCTGGACACTCGATTAAATGCAGAAACTTCTTTCAAAACAGAGGAAAAACACCTACTTATTCTGGGATGTTTAAAATTATTAATGTTTGGTTTTATATGCACACAATTTTCTAGGATACTCTATAAATTCAGCTATCCAGGAGCTCTCTGAAGCCTATGATTTTGGGTTGTTATGCAGACTGCATTGCATGGGCATGATTGAATAATCTACTGGTCTATTGTGATCAGTGTGACTTTTGTCACAGAGTCTACAGATTATGACTTCCCTAGCCAAAAATCTCAGTGGATGGTGGCACCTTTGCCACAATTTCTCTTGGGCCTGCTGGGCTAATTTCAACACTCAATTTGACAGGTTGCAATTAACTCAAACTACGTGCTCAGATTCCATTTTTGCTATGGCTGGGACAGGACCAGAGTAGAGAGAGGTACCTGGGTGAGAGACTGTTGAGTCCAGCCACTTCACACAGCTGGGTACATTGGCTATGATAAGGTGAGAAAACCCAGGTGACAGCACAGTTGCCATCTCCCTGCAAGATTTTGGCTGAATCAGGCATAGTAAAAAGTTTTCTTTCCACCCCACTCAGGAATACAGTTGTATCCAGAGGCTTAAAAAGGCCAGAAACTGCAGAGCTCACGAAATGGTGTCACAGCTGTGGATTTGAAAAGGCTTAACTTTGGGCTCCATTAAGAATTGAACCTCTTCTATCCTTTTTTATTTTTTAAATCCCAGTAACCAAAAATGTGGCAAATGTGTGGTTGTGTGTTTCACACCCTTTTTTGTTACTAATCTTGTAGTTTTTCCCTTCAGTGGGTTGTGAATTCTTGTCCCATGTCCAGGAAGAATAGAGTTTGGAGAGTAATTAAGGCAAATAGAAGCTTTATGGAGTGAAATTACAGCTCTCAGGAGACAGAAAGTGGGTGACTCCATTTCACAAACAGGACATACCTGCAACAGCAATACTCAGGTAAGAGAAAAGCTAGTGTGATCAAGTGCTGTTGGTTGGCTGGTTGTTACATCATCTTTGAAGCCCTCAGTGAAGAGGAGATTCAGAGTGGGTAGCTCCTATATGCAGGAAGGTTGTTGAGATGTGTCCTCAGCTTAAAATTGAGGGAAGACAAATCTATCTGCAGACATGTAATCCCAATAAGTGTGCAACTCTCAGTGAAGAGAGGCTACTCTGGTGGCTAATTCAGGAGAATCACTTGTACCCAGTTAGCAGAGGTTGAAGTGAGCTGAGATCACACCACTACACTTCAGACTGGTGATAGAGTGAGACTGCATCTCAAAAATAATAATAATTATTAATATTATAATTAGTTTAGAGAAGAGTATAAATGTTCTGATGGGGCTAAAAAACACAGGGCAAGGACTTTGTGCAGCATACCCAAGGATCAATAGATTAATCCTTTGATTAAGCCAAAGGAAGAATATGACTGATTGAAGATCAACTTAATGAAATAAAATATGAGGACAAGATTAGAGAAAAAAGAATAAAAAAGGAACAAACAAAACTTTTCAGAAATATGGACTATGTGAGATGACCAAACCTGTGATTGATTTGTGTACCCAAAAGTGATGAGGAGACTTGATCCGAGTTGAAAAGCACACTTCAGAATATTACACAGGAAAACTTCCCCAGCATACTAAGACAGGTCAACATACAAATTCAGGAAATGCAGAGAACACCACTCAGATACTTCATAAGAAGAATAACCCCAAGACACATAATTGTGAGAGTATCCAAAACAGAAAAAAAAAAAAAAAAAAAAAAAAGGAAAAAAAATGTTAAGAGAAGCCTGAGAGAAAGAACAGGATACTTACAAAGGGAAGCCCATCCAACTAACAGCAGATATCTCTGCAGAAATACTACACACCGCAAGAAAGACGGGGCAAATATTCACCTATCTTAAAGTGAAAAATTTTCAAACCAGAATTTTATATCCATCTAAACTAAGCTTTATAACCAAAGGGAAAATAAAAAAATTACAGACAAACAAATGTAGAAAAGTGTTGTCACCACCATGTGTGGCTTACAAAAACTCCTAAAAGAAACATTAAATATGTAAAGGGATATCTGGTAACAACTACTGCAAAAACATAAAAATAAAGACCAAAAACACTATGAGGAAACTACCTCAAGAGTACGCAAAATAACCAGCTCACATCACCATGCCAAGATCAAATTGATACATAATAATATTAACCTTAAAGATAAATGAACTAAATTTTCCAATTAAAAGACACTGAATGGAAAATGGGATACGATCAAGACCCATCAGTGTGCTTTATTCAGGAGACCCATCTGACATGCAAATGCACAGATAGAGGCTCAAAATAAAATGATGGAAGAATATTTATGAAACACAAGGCAAGGGGAAAGAAAAAAAAAGACTTGCAATCCTAGTCTCTGATAAGACAGACTTTAAACCAACAAAGATCAAGAAAGACAAAGAAGAGCTTTGTATAATGGTGAAGAGAACAATGCAGAAAGAAGAGCTAACTTTCCTAGATATATATGCACAAAATACAGGACCACACAGATTCATAAAGCAAGTTCTTGCAGACTTACAATAACTTAGATTCCTCCAGAATGTTAGTGAAAGACTTTAACACTCCATGGTCAACATTAGATCATTGCGACATATCATTAACAAGGATACTCAGGACATGAATTCAGCTCTTGACCAAGTGGACCTAATAGACATCTATGTAACTCTCCACCCCAAATCAAGAAAATATACATTTCTCTCAGCACCACAAAGCACTTATCAATCACATAATTAAAAGTAAAACACTCCTCAGCAAATACAAAACAACAGAAATCATAGAAACAACTCTCAGACCACAGTGCAATCAAATTAGAATTTAGGATTGTGAAACTCAATGAAAACTACACAGCCACATGTAAATTAATCGACCTGATTCAGAATGACTGCTAGGTAAATAACAAAATTAGGAATGAAGGAAACAATTTCTTTGAAATCACTGGGAAAAAAGACACAACATAACAGAGTTTCTGGGATAGAGTTAAAGCAGTGTTAAGTGGGAAATTTATAATGCCAGATGCCCACATAAAAAAATGAGAAAGGTCTAAAGTAAACAATCTAATATCCCAATGAAAAATTCCAGCACTTTGGGAGGCTGAGGCAGACAGATCACCTGAATTTAAGAGTTTAAGAGTTCAAGACAAGCCTGGCCAGCCAACATGATAAAACATTGTCTCTACTAGAAACATAGAAAATAGCCCAGTATAGTGGTGCACACCTGTAATTTCAGCCACTTGGGAGGCTGAAGTGGGAGAATCTCTTGAAACCAAACAAGTTCAAAAGTTATCAGAAGACCAAAAGTAACTGTGATCAGAGCATAACTGAGTGTGATACACACACACACACACACACGCAAACCCTTCAGAAAAAAATCACTGAATCCAGAAGGGGAATATTTTCAAAAGATTGACAACAGTGATGGACTGCTAGCCAGAATAATAAAGAATAAAAGACAGAAGAATCAAATAGACTTCATAAAAAAAAATTACAGGGTTGTCACCAATAATCACACAGAAATACCAACTACCATTAGATAATGCTGTAAACACCTATATGCAAATATAACAGAAAACCCTGAAGACATGAGTACATTATGAGACAGCTACACTTTTCCAAGAATAATCCAAGAAAAGTTGAATCCCTGAACAGATCAACAAGAAATTCTGAAACTGAGACAGTAATTAATGGACTACCAACCAAAAAAAAAAAAAAAAAAAAAGCTTAGGATCAGACAGATTCACAGTTGAATTCTACCAGATATATAGAGTAGCTGGTATAATTCTTTCTGAAAACACTCCAAAAACTAGAAAATGAGAGAGTCCTCTCTAATTCATTTTGAGGCCAGCATCCTCATGATACCAAAACCTGTCAGAGACACAAAAAAGAGAAAATTTCAGGCCAATACCCCTCATCAACATCGATGTGAACATCCACAATAAGATACTGACAAATCGAATCCAACTGCACATCAAAATCTTATCCAACATGAAGAAGTCGGCTCCAATCTTGGGATGCCAGAATAGCTTAACATATGTAAATCAGTAAATGTAGTCCATCACATGAACAGAACCCATGACAAAGAAACAAATGATGATCACTATAGATACAGAAAACCCCTTGGATAAAATTCAACATCTATTTATGGTAAAATCACTAAGTAAACTATATATTAATGACACATATCACAAAATAATACAAGCAATTTATGCAAATTCATAGGCAATATCATATTGAATGTTTAAAAGCTGGAAGCATTCCTTTGAAATCTGGCATAAGGCAAGTATGACCTCTCCCACCACTACTTTTCAACATAGTATTGGTATTTATGGCCAGGGAAATCAGGAAAGGAAAGAAATAAAGGATATTCAAATAGCAAGAGATGAAATCAAATGACCCCAGTTTACAGATGACATGATTATAATCATGTAGAATCGTGTAAAAAACTACTGTACATAGTTTGAACACCCCATCTTCAAGGAGTCAAAAACTCCTTAAGCTGATAAGCAACTCCAGTCAACTCAGACTACAAAACAAATGTGCAAACAACACAAGCATTCCTATACACCAATAAGAGAGAGCAAAATCATGAGTGAATTCAATTCACAATTTCTACCAGAAAATAAAATAACTAGGAATACAACTTCCAAGGGATGTAAGAGACTTATTCAAGGAGAACTAAAAACCACTGCTCAAGGAAATAAGAGAGGACATAAATAAATGGAAAAAATTCCGTGCTCACATATAAGAATGATGAATATTGTGAAAATTATCATACAGCCAAAACTAATTTATAAAGTCAATGATATTCTCAGTAAGCTACCATTGACCTTCTTCTCAGGACTAAAAAAATGAAAGCTACCTTAAATTTTATATGGAATGAAAGAAAGAGCTTATATAGCCAAGACAATCCTAAGCAAAAAGAATAATGTTAAAGGCATTGGGTACAGTAACCAAAACCACATGATGATGGTACCAAAGCAGATGTATAGATCAATGGAACAGAATAGACATCTCAGAAATAATGCTGCACACCTACAGCCATCTGATCTTTGACAAACATGAAAAAAAAGCAATCTGGTAAGGATGACCTATTTAATAAATGGTACTGGGAAAACTGGCTAGTCATATACAGAAACCTGAAACTGGACCTCTTTCTCATACCTTATAAAAAATTAAGATAAATTAAAGAATTAAACATAATACCAAAAACCATAAAAAACAGAGAAGAAATCCAAGATAATACCTTTCAGGACATGGGCATGGAGAATAACCTCATGACTAAAACACCAAAATTAAATGCAATAAAAGACAAAATTAACAAATAGGGTCTAAAGAGTTTCTGCAGAGCAAAATAAACTGTCATCATTGTTAACAGGCAACCTACAGAATGGGAGAAAATTTTGTCAGTCTATTCATCTGACAAAGGTCTAATGTCCAAAATCTACAATGCACTTAAAAAGGTTTACAAGAAAATAACAAAAAAACCCCATCAAAAACAGTCCAAAGGATAAAAACAGACACTTCTCAAAATAAGATACTTCTGCAACCAACACATACATTAAAAAAAACACAGCATCACTTGTCATTAGAGTAATGCACGTCAAAACCACAATGAGATATCATCTCACACTAGTCTGAATGGTGATTACTAAAAAGTCAGGAAACGACAGATGCTGGTGAGGATGTGGAGAAACAAGAACGCTAATACACCATTAATGAGAGTGTAACTTAAGTCAATTTTTGTGGAAGACAGTGTAGCACTTCTTCAGGGATCTAGAAGCAGAAATACTATTTGACCCAGCAATCCCATTACTGGGTGCACACCCATAGAATTATAAATCATTCTACTATAAAGACACATGCACGTGTGTGTTTATTGCAACACTATTCACACTAGCACGCAGTTGGAACAAACCAGATGTCCATCAATGATAGAATGGAATAAATACAATGTGGTCCATATAGAGCATGGAATGTTATGCAGCCATAAAAAATGACTTCATATCCTTTACAGGTACATAGATGAAGCTGAAAAACATCATTTTCAGCAAAGTAACAAAGGAACAGAACATCAAATACCACCTGTTCTCACTAATAAGTTGGAATTGAACTATGAGAACACATCGACACAGGGAGGGGCACATCACACACTGGAGACTGTCAGAGAGTGAAGGGCAAGGGCTGAGATATAATTAGGAAAATACCTCATGCAGGCAGCATTGAAAACTTAGGTGATGGGTTGATGAGTGTAGCAAACCACCATGACATACCTATGCAACAAATCTGCACATTTTACAAGCGTATCCTGAACTTAAAATATATTTTTTTTTAAAAAGCCAGGTAAAACAGCAAACTAAATAGCATGCATAAATTTATTATGATTCCCTCTTGGTTTTTACTTGATAATTTGACTATGTTTTGTGTCTTCAGGAAAGCAAAATAGCAATGCAATGTACCAAACATTTTAAAAGAACTTACTAAAAAGTAATTGGAGCCAATTCTATTATCTCTTTCTGAAGATAAGGTAAAGTTGAAAACCAATTCTCCTAATATTTGTCAGTGACTCAAGCTGCTTAAAATAAAAATAAGCTTCCAACCTAAAGACCACACGGAAGCATCTAGAACATTAAGAAAAGCTGAGAATGCCACTCTGGCAGCCACTGCTCCTCTCCATGGGACAGCTTTGTGTCTCAGCCTTCAGCAGAAGAAGCAAGGTTTCAGCAAGCAGTGTTTGGTGCACTTGTTTTTCATCTCTATATGTTCTTGGTGAGGTATCTATTCAGGTTTTATCTTCCAATTTGGTTGCTTATCTCTTTCAGTTTTAGAGTTTCTGTGTATACTGTGCTTACAAGTCATATTTCAGATGAGTTTCCTATTTTTATTTCTATCTGTGACTTGTTTGTTTATTCTCTTAATAGGACTTGGGATTACAGGCCTTCACCACCATACCCAGTTAATTTAATTTAATTTAATTTAATTTAATTATTATCAGTAAAGACAGTGTTTCACTATGTTGAACACGCTGATCTGGAAATCCTGGACCTCAAGTGATACAGCCGTTTTGCCTCCAAAGTGCTGATATACAGGCTTGAACCAC
>NC_044570.1:700583-719893 GCF_007565055.1 Rhinopithecus roxellana | reverse complement strand
GAGTTTGGCTCTTGTTGCCCAGGCTGGAGTGCAATAGGACTATCTAGCTCCCTGCAACCTGCCTCCTGGGTTCAAGCCATTCTCCCGCCTCAGCCTCCCGAGTAGCTGGGATTACAGGCATGTGCCACCACACCTGGCTAATTTTTGTATTTTCAGTAAAGATGGGGTTTCTCCATGTTGGTCAGGCTGGTCTCAAACTCCAGATCTCAGGTGATCCGACTGCCTCAGCGTCCCAAAGTGCTGGGATTACAGGCGTGAAAAACACCACCTGGCTGATAATGATTTTCTATTTTTCCTCTTTTTGGGCTTTTTGAGATAAAAACATAACTTGTTTCTTTCTGATAACATTAAAAATATCTCTCTGAATTTGAGTGCAGTTTTGAGGTGAAACTATGGGTTTTTATGCGATATTTACATACTAGTATGTTTCTATATATTCTGTAATTACATTCTTGATTTCCTTTTTGATCTAAGAGGCAACTTAGAAGACTGCCTTATAATTTCCAAGTGTTTAAGCTTCTATTTGTTAATTAATATATAAATATTAATTTTTAAAATATGATACAGAGAAGTGCACCATCATAAGTGTAGAGCTTGATAAATTTTTATTAAATGAGTATTCTCAAAGTAACCACCACTTAAATCAAGAAATTGGACATTTCTGTTACCAGAACTGTAGAAGCCCTCTGTGTGCCACCTCCCAGGTACTACAGCACCCTTTCTCAGCTACCCCAAGATAAGTTCCATACTGACTTCTATTACCATTGATTCACTTTGCTTGTTTTTAAACTTGATGTAAATGAAATCATACAGTATATACTGTTCTGTATCTGGCTTTTCTTTGCTCAGCCTCCATTGTGAGATTCATCCACATTTCAATTCCATTGTTAGGTGAAGCATGAATACATTCCTTTTTCTTTCCGTGTATACACCACCTTTGTATGATAATGAATTCTACGATTCATTGTATTGTAGTGAATACACCACCTATTTTATTTATCCACTGTGTTGTCAATGGAGACTTCAAGTGGTTTTAATTTTGACTATTACAAATGTTGCCAGTACAACATTCTCAGCACTGTGCCTTTGTGGTAAATATGTCCACATTTCTGTTGAACAGTGAAATTGCTGGGTCATGAAGTGTGTCATACTGCTTAGCCTTAGTGCATACTGCAAACACAGCTCTCTAAAGCAGCTGTACTGATTTTCCTCCCACCAAAATGCATTATATGACAGTCCCACTTGGTCTGCATCCTCATCAACACTGGTATATGCCAGTCTCTTTTCCTTTAGCTCTTCCATGGTTGTGTGGTGGTATTTCATTCTCATATCAATGGCATATATTGGATGACTAACAGGTTGAGCACTTTTTGTGTTCTTGGGCCATTTGGATAGTGACTATTCAAATCTCTTGATCTCTTGTCAATTTATCCTGAAGGTTTCTTCCTTTTCTCCCATTGATTTGTAGGATTCTCTCTTTCTTTTTTTTTTTTTTTTCTTTTTGAGATGGAGTCTTGCTCTGTCACCTGGGCTGGAGCGCAGTGGCACAATCTTGGCTCACGGCAACCTCATTTCCGGGTTCAAGTGATTCTCCTGCCCTCAACCTCCCAAGTAGCTGGATTACAGGCACCCACACACCATGCCTGGCTAATTTTTTTTGGTATTTTAGTAGAGACGGGGTTTACCATGTTGACCAGGCTGTTCTTGAACTCCTGACCTCAGACGATCCACCAGCCTCTGGCCTCCCAAAGGGCTGGGATTACTAGGGTGTGAGCCACACCGCTCCCAGCCCTTGGAGTCTGTCTCTCTCTCTCTACACATAAACACCACCAACGCAGCACAACATACCACTCAAATGTACACACATATATATAACACACACACACAGTCTATCTATCTATCTATCTATCTATCTAATCAATCTATCTATCTATCAATTCAATCAATCATCTATTTTTCTTTGAGACAGGTCTCCCACTGTTGCTCTGTTGCCCAGGTTTGGAGTTGTAGTGGCCTGATCTCGGCTTACTGCAGCTTTGACTCCCTGGGCTCAGGTGATTCTCCTACCTCAGCCTCCCGGGTAGCTGGGACTATAGGCATGCGCCACCAGGTCTGGCTAATTTTTGTGTTTTTTTAGTAGAGATGTTGCCTAGGCTGGTCTTGAACTCCTGGGCTGAAGTGATCTGTCTGCCTCTGCTTCCCAAATTGCCAAGATTACAGGTGTGAGCCACCATGCCCATCCGGATTCTTTATATATTTTGGAGTTGAGTTCTCTCTCTCTCTGTTTTATGAAGGTTGAATGTATTGCAAATAATTTTTCCCACTCTGATGATTTCTTTTTCATTCTGTTTTTTATTTTTGAGACAGGGCCTCACTCTGTTCCCAAGGCTGGAGTTCAGTGGCACAGTCTCCACTCAATTCGGCCTCCATCCTCGCAAGCTCAAGTGATCCTCCCACCTCAGCTTGCAGAGTAGCTGAGACTACAGGCCCTGCCACCAGGTCTGGGTAATTGTTGATTTTTTTTTTTTTTTTTTTTTTTTTTTTTATAGAAATGGAGTTTTGGAGTTGCCCAGGCTAGTCTCGACCTCTTGAGCTCAAGTGATCTTCCTGCCTCAGCCTTTCAAAGTGCTAGGGATGACAGACGTGTGCCATGGGGCTTGGCCTTTTTAGTTCTCTTAATGGTATCATCAGATGAACCATTAAGAACCAAAGTTCTTAACTGTTAAGTAGTCCAATTTACCACTATTTCCTTAAAGATTAGAATATTTAGGTGTCTTGTTTAAGAAATCATTGTCTACCACAAGATCATGAAGAACTTTTTCTCCTGTTTTATATTTTGATTTTTATTTCTTTTGAAAAACAGTAATTTTTGAGGGTTTTTTTTCCAGAAAAAATGAGTAGTTGATAAACCTTTTCAGTCATTGCCTGTCGACTTCCTTTTGCCCTCGTTTGTGAATGTTAGGCCAGATGTAGACTTTTGAGTTGTATTTGAGTTATGACCTATTTTCGTGTGTGCCCTGTAATCTTGCTCCAAATTTTATTGGCATTGAGCATTGCAGATGTGAGCATGGGGCAAACTAGCTTCTCTTTTTGGAGACAAATTTCTTTTTTTCTGGTGTGTGTGTGTATGTGTGTGTGTGTGTGTGTGTCTTCAAAATTCAGAAATTTAACCAAGATATGTCTAAGGATTTTGTTTTTCTTGTGCAGTAATATTTTCTAGCCCTTAGTGAAATATTTTAATTTTGACTTGGACCTTTCTTCAGCTCTGCAAAATGTTTTTTTGTTTGTTTCTTTGTTTTTTTTTTTTTTGAGAAAGAGTTTCATTGTGACTTCCCAGGCTGTAGTGCAATAGCCGGATCTCGGCTCTCCACGACTTCCGCTTGCGAAGTAGCTGGGATTACAGGCATACGCCACCATACCCAGATAATTTCGTATTTTTAGTAGAGACAGGGGTTTCTCCCTGTTGGTCTGGCTGGTCTCGAACTTCCAACCTCAGGTGATCTGCCCACCTCAGCCTCACAAAGTGCTGGGATTCCAGGCATGAGCTACTGTACCTGGCCTTTTTTAGTATTTTTTATGCTTATTTCTTCTTCATCATCTGCTCTGCAAATTCTATTACAAATTTGTTTGAATATTTTGAAAAAAGATTCCATGTCTATTTTCTTTTTCGTCACCATTTCATTGCATTACCTACTTTTCCCTGCTGAATTTTGGGATCATTCTTCCAGCCCATCTTCTAATACAGTAATTCCATTTTGGGCAGTGCCAGATCTGCTATTTCCTGCCTCCATGGAGTTTCATTAGTTTGGAAGTCATGCGTTTCTTATTCAAGAACTCTTTCTTGTTTAATGTGGCTCTTGTTCATGGCAGCCAGCTCTGGTTACATTAAAGCAGCTTTCTCTCAGTTCTCACCAAGAATACAAATTAGAGTGAAAAAATATATTTCCCTTACTTCTTGCATAACTTTCACTAGCAGCTATTTTCTCTGGATTCTCAGATTAGTCTCCCTGTTTTATGGAGGTAATAGTCTATGATAAAAGCACAGGCATTTGAACTAGAAAAACTCAGGTTTGAATCCTAGTTCTGACCCTTGAATGGCAGTTAACCTAAACCCTCTGAGCTTGGTTTATTTGATAGGTATAGTCAAACCCTCATCATAGAGTTCTTCTAAGGATTAAATAGGATAATGTATGTTATAGCACTTACAGCAGTGCTTGGCTCTATAGTTTATTATTATTATCTTCTTCATTCTCATCACTATTATATTGAAATACTAAGTCTTTTTTCTGCTTGTCAGTCTCTCATAGAGAGGTCTGGTTACTTAAGACTTGGTAGCTGAGTTGGACAGAAAGGCATCAGGTCAGAAATGGTGCAGATCTCAGTTTAATTTCTCCCCAAAGTTACTACACATAGTAAATCTACCTGGCCAGGACTCCCTTACTCAGAAATCACCTGTACCATTTTTTGACAGGATTGTGAAAGGGACCTTTCTCTAATTTCCATGAGTGACACAGAATTGCTCCATTACTTTTGATGAATTATTTCAAATGGATATTGGAGGGAGAAATGAGTCAAAACTACTGGCTTTTGTTAACATTTTGTTACCAGAAGTTGAATGTAAAATTTACTAAAAATAAAGAAAATTAGCACACAAATGTTTTAGATAAAAAGGTAGTCAAATATTTCTATCCTTTGGAGATAAGGGAGACTTCTAAGCATTAAACCAAAGGCATAAAACATAAAGGAAAAGATTGATGGATCTGACCACATCAAAAATGTAGAATTCTGGCTGGGCACGGCGGCTCACACCTGTAATCCCAGCACTTCAGGAGGCTGAGATGGGTGGATCACCTGAGGGAGCAGTTCAAAAGCAGCCTGACCAACATGTTGAAACCCTGTCTTTACTAAAAATACAAAATTGGCCAGGTGTGGTGGCTCATGCCTATAATCCCAACTACTTGGGAGGCTGAGGCAGGATAATTGCTTGAGCCTGGGAGATGGAGGTTGCAGTGAGCCGAGATTGTGCTATTGCACTCCAATCTGGGCAACAAGGGTGAAACTCCATCTAAAAACAAACAAACAAACAAAAAAAAGTAGAATTCCTGGAAGATAAAAATCAACATTAGAGATGTTGAAAAGGAAAGGCCGAACTGGAGAAAACATTTGCCATAAGATACAATAGCATTAGTATAATTAATATGACTAAAAATCTTTTAAAAATTGACAAGAAAATGTAGACCTACAACAGAAAAATGGGCTAAGGACATAGAGAATTAATTAACCAAAGAAGAAATACTAACGGCCATGAAATATGTGAGAAAATGTTTAATGCAAATTAAAACAGCATAATATGCTATTTCTCATCTATTCATCTCGCAGGATTATTAAGAGCGGTAATACTCAGCATAGGTTCGGGTATGGGGAAAATGGCATATTTACACGCTGTAGTAGGGACGGTGAAAATTTCCATTTTTTATCTACAGGATAATTTAGCAATATATATAAAACTTTTAAAACATGACACACTTCAATGCAGAAATTCTGATTATTTAGTGTTGATCTTAAGTAAAGGTATGCAAAAAGTTTTAACCATTAACATGTTGATCACAGAGATATTTATAATAACAGAAGATAAGAAAGAACATATTGTCCTAACAAGAGTCTGATCCTATTTTTGAAACACATTTATAGATTTCCAGTGTTATCTTGATTAGTAAGAATCTGGGCATTTTTCATTTTTTAAATGAATCTCAATTTTCCAATTTTTTCCCTCAATAACATTAAAATGTATAACACGTTTATATGTAAACACATATACTGTTGGACTTTACTAACATTTTATTAATAATTTTTATATGTATTCTTGTAGGCGATGTTGGTTTGTTGTTTTGGCATTTGTGCCATCTTCATCGGGTTTCATAACAGAGTTAAGACCATTTCATAAGGTGAGTTTGGATGCTTTCATTTTGTTTCTGTGCTCTGAAATACTTAAGTAGCAGAAGAATTCTCTGTTGTTTGAAGCTTTGAAAGTGTTCCCCTATAACACCATATGGGCCTGGCTACTTTGGGGAGTATTGTTCCTTGAAAAGTTTTCCAAGTTTTTCAGTGTTTCTGGTCCCCTCATGCTTCCTACCTATTTTTGAAAAACCTGTAGTAGGCCAGACACAGTGGCTCATGCCTGTAATCTCGGCATTTTGGGAGGCAGAGGCGGGTGGATTACCTGAGGTCAAGAGTTCGAACACAGCCTGGCCAACATGGTGAAACTCCATCTTTACTAAAAATACAAAAATTATCTGGGCATGGTGGTAGGTGCCTGGAATTCCAGCTACTCAGGGAGGCTGAGGCACGAGAATCATTTGAACCCAGGAGGTGGAGGTTACAGTGAGCCGAGATTGAGCCACTGCACTCCAGCCTGGGAGACAGAGCAATACTCCGTCTCAAAAAAAAAAAAAAAAAAAAAAGGGAAAAGAAAGAAAGAAAGAAACACCTGTAGGAGTTCATATTCTCCAAGCAAATAAAGAGCTTACTTTAAAGTAAGTAAACATATGATTGCAAAAGTATTCTCATACATTTTTTGCATCTGTGATTAAATCCTTTTTCTTGTGTGTAGAGTTGTGTGTTTTTCTTCTTTTTGCCTTTCTATCTATTCATTTTATGTATCTCTTTGAAATAACAAGTCCTGAAATTAACTGATCAATTACACCCTTCATTCAATCTAAGGTCTGTATTGGGCCTGACAGCTTGCACCGTGAGACTGGAAAAGCTGCAAACACTCACCATCAGCCCATAAAATCAGCCAGGAGGTGGGATATACCCTGCAAAGCCACAGGGGCAGAACAATCCAAGACCGTGGGAGCCCACCTCTTGCATCAGCATGACCTTGATGTGAAACATGGAGTCAAAGGAGATCATTTTGGATCTTTAAAATTTGACTATCTTGCTGGATTTCTGACTTGCATGGGGCCTGTAACCCCTTTGTTTTGGCCAATTACTCCCATTTGGAACAGCTGTATTTACTCAATTACATGTACCCTCATTGTATCCAGGAAGTAACTAGCTTTGGATTTTACGGGCTTTGGATTTTACAGGCTCATAGGCAGAAAAGACTTGCCTTGTCTCAGATGACACTTTGGACAGCAGACATTTGAGTTAATGCTGAAATGAGTGAAGACTTTGGCAGACTGTTCGGAAGGCATGATAACTTTTGAAATGTGAGGACATGAGATTTGGAGAGGCCAGGAGCAGAATAATATGGTTGGGCCGTGTCCCTCCCCACATCTCAACTTGAGTTGTATCACTCAGAATTCCCACGTGTTGGAGGAGGGACCCAGGGGAAGGTAGCTGAATCCCTGGGACCAGAGATTCCCATGCTATTGTTGTGATAATGAATAAGTCTCACAAGGTCTGATGGATTTTTCAAGGGTTCTGTCTTTTGCTTCCTTCTCATATTCTCTTCCCACTGCCATGTAAGAAGTGCTGTTCATCCACCACCATAACTCTGAGACCTCCTCACCCATGTGGAACCCTTAATCCAATTAAACCTCTTTTTCTTCCCCATCTCACGTATGTCTTCATCAGCAGTGTGAATGCGGACTAGTACATTTGGTATTTTCAAACTTCTTAATATTTTTGGAGAGAATAAAAATGTAGTATCTTGTGCATTTTCCTGATTACTAATGAGGGTGAGAAAATTTTTATGTTTTGGGGACTTTCTCTTTAGTGAAATCCCTATTAATGTCTTTTCCCAATTTTCTTTTGGGTTGCTATTTTCAAAATTATTTCATAGGAGCTCCTTATACTTCGTTGATATGATATTAATCTTTCATAGGTTTTAGGTACTGCAAATATCTTCCTCTAGTTTATAGTTTCTCTTTTCAATTTTTAACTTTTATTTTTTAATTTAATTTATTTATTTATTTTTTTTTTTGAGACAGAGTCTCGCTCTGTCATTCAGACTGGAGTGCAGTGGCTCACTGCAACCAACAACTCCCGGATTCAGATGATTCTCATGCCTGAGCTTCCCAAGTAGCTGGGATTACAAGTGTCTGCCACCAATGTCCCGCTAATTTCTTGTATTTTTTACGAGACACTGGGTTTCACCATGTTGATCAGCCTGGTCTCAAACTCCTGACCTCAGGTGTTTGGGATTACAGGCTTGAGATACCATGTCCAGCCCATCTTTCCACTTTTTGATATAAAAAAGTTCTTACTTTTGTGATATTCAAAATGTCTATTCTTTTTTAATGGCTAAATGGCTTTTTGTGTCTCATTCACTTACATTGTCTACTAAAAGTTTTAAAGTTTTGTTTCTGACATGTAAGTCTGGTCCATCTGGAATTTAATGTTTGTATATAGAGCACAGTAGAAATACAATTTCATTTTGTTTTCTATAGCAATAACCGCTATTTTTTTATTCTATTTATTGAGAAGTTCTTTCTTTCCTTGCTGATCTGCCATGTGATCTACATCACATATCAAAGATTAAATTTGTGGAGATTTATTTGGGAGTGCTCTATTCTCTTTCATTAGTCAGTTAATCAGTGAAGACCACACTGTCTTAATTGCTCTGGTTTTATAAAAGTTCTGATATTTGGCAGGACAAATACATCTTCTTTTTCAATAACTTCTTTGATAATTTGGCTCCTTCCCTTTTCCATGTGGGTATATATATATATATTATATATTTATGCAATATATATTTATTTATTTATAAATTTATGTTTATTTATAAGTGTATATTTATTTATATGTATTTATTTATAAGTATATATTTATTTATAAATATATATTTATTTATAAATTTATATTTATTTATATATATTTATTTATAAGTATATATTTATTTATGTATATTTATAAATATATTTATATATTTATTTATTTATATATATTTATTTATATACTTATATATATGGAGAGAGACAGGGTCTCACTTTGTTACCCAGGCTTGTAGACAGTGGTGCAGTCATAGCTCACTGCAGACTTGAACTCCTGGGCTCAAGAGCTCCTCCTACCTCAGTCTACCAAGAAACTAGGACTCGAAGGCATGCACCACTACATCCATCTAATTTTTAAAAACATTATTTTTTTTTTTTGTAACGATGGGGATCTTGCTATGCTGCCCAGGCTGGTCTCAAAACTTTTGGCCTCAAGCAATCCTCCCACCTCAGGCTCCCAAATTGCTGAGATCACAAGAGTGAGCCACCACACCTGCTCCATTTTGCATATTTTAAGACCATTTTTAAAAAGCTGCTCAAGCCTGCTTTTTTTTTTTTCTTGGTGCTTCTTGCAACTCCCTTACTTAGCCTTGGAAATACTGTTAGTGAAGAAAATCCAAAGAGTCGAAATATAAAATATTCTTTCTTTTCTTCTAATTGCAAAAGAACAGACACCCTCCTTAATCCTAAAGCTACTTTTGATAAGTTGGTGAACTGAGAGCATACACAGTATTCTTAATTCTGCTCTAATTTCAGAGACCTTTGGGATTCAACTACCTCCCCCTGGGTCCCTCCCCTAACACGTGGGAATTCTGAGCTATACAATTCAAGTTGAGATGTGGGCAGGGACGTAGCCAAACCATATTATTCTGCTCCTGGCTCCTCCAAATGTCATGTCCTCACATTTCCAAACTTATCATACCTTCCCAACAGTCCCCCAAAGTCTTAACTCATTTCAGCATTAACCCAAATGTCTGCTGTCCAAAGTCTCATCTGAGACAAGGCAAGTCTCTTCTGTCTATGAGCCTCTTCTGATTTCTGCTTCACTGTGGAGCCTCTTCACATAGTCTTAAAAGATTATTGTTATGAAATTTTCTTGTACATATAACCTGTAACCTCTACAATTCTGCAGTTTTAATTGGTTGTCTTACCAATAATGAGTTGCTTTGCTTCAAAATATTTAACATTTCCAGAAGGCATAAATATGTATAGTATAGTTTTTTAGTCAACCAGAAGAAAATGGACTTTATTTACTAACATAACTTATATGTAAAGTTTTAATAAATTTCCTTCTTCTTTTCTTTTGCGTCATAACAACCACTGAATATAATAATTCTATAGCAGTGCGGGTAAACGGACAAAGACTTTTGTGTCTGCAGGTGAATGGCCCAGGGTCTCCAGCACTCCAGGTCCCACTGAGCCTGCCACACAGCTGAGGGCATCGGTATTTCCACACACCTATAGTGCACAGTGCCCCAGAACAGAGATCAGATGTTCTCCTTTATTCAAATGGGGAGTTGAGAGTATTGTCATTGTCATTAAATTAATAAATACATATTTATACACTGTTAAAATCTGGTTGTATTTGTGTCCCTTCACAAAACATATTGCTTAAATGAAACCATAGAGGTAACATAATTGAGTACATCTGTTTCTATGAGATTCTCTCTTTTTTTTTTTTTTTTTTTTTGAGACGGAGTCTTGCTCTGTCACCCGGGCTGGAGTGCAGTGGCCGGATCTCAGGTCACTGCAAGCTCCGCCTCCCGGGTTTACGCCATTCTCCTGCCTCAGCCTCCAGAGTAGCTGGGACTACAGGCGCCCACCACTTCGCCCGGCTAGTTTTTTGTATTTTTTAGTAGAGACGGGTTTTCACCGTTTTAGCCAGGATGGTCTTGATCTCCTGACCTCGTGATCTACCCGTCTCGGCCTCCCAAAGTGCTGTGATTACAGGCTTGAGCCACCGCGCCCGGCTTCAATGGTTTTTTATAGACAAAATCTCTTTTCCTGGCAAAAGCTGCTCTGAAAAACCTCAACTTGGGAAGTTAAAATTTTTCCTTGAATTACAAAATCTACATATTTTGGCCTTTCATTTTGGAGGAGTGCAAAAGTTGGAAGTAAGTAGTTTTATTTTAAGTACTTTCAGTGCTAAAGAAATGCAGTCACTATGTTATATAAAATACTTCATAGGTTGATCACTCATAATAATTGACTCTAAGGCTTTTATTCAGAAAACAGCAGAAAGATTAAATCTTGAATTAAGTCTTATTGGGGAAATGGCTACTGTGCAGATGGAGTTTTAGAGTAATGATGAAATTCTACCTAGAATGCAAAATTGCATAAATGAATTATATAACATGTTGTTGGGATTTTTTCATTTTGTGACACAGTCTCATGCTGTCACCCAGGCTGGAGTACAGTGGCATGATCTCATCTCACTGCAACCTCCACCTCCTGGGTTCAAGTGATTCTCCTGCCTCAGGAGAATCCTCAAGTAGCTGGGTTTACAGGCCTGAGCCACTACGCCTAGCTAGTTTTTCTATTTTTAGTAGAGACAGGGTTTTGCCATGTTGGTCCGGCTGGTCTCGAAATCCTGACCTCAGGTGACCCTACTGCTTCAGCCTCACAAAGTGCTCGGAGGTACAAGCCATCTTCCACAGCTGGAATTTTTTTTTAATGTGCAGAAGATCAAAGCTGCTTGGAAGGAGTGCCTGTAATTTTCCAGTAAGCCACAAATTAAGATGGCATCTTATATACCAGCAGAGTAGCTCTAGCTTCCAGGGGTAGGGTGGAAAGGTTGAAGTTCTGTGAAGATTTAGGAGGATCTTGATAGAGAACTTTATAAGCTTCCTTCTGTTTAATAAACACTTGTCTTACATCTTGCTGTCATTAAAGGCAGCTGTTCCTGAAATTTCAAACACCTAAGTACATCCACAGAACAAGAATATGGAGATCTTCATTTCCCTTCAACTATAATTTGCTCAGTTATACCTCAGTGTTGTAACAGTACTGTGACACCTGGCACAGTGCTTTGATCTTGCGATAACCTCTGTATTGACCTGCAGTAGACCTAAGAGACCTTTCTCTTTTTGAGTTTGAATCGTAGGCTTGATGTAGTCTCTTGTTTTATGTACTTGTTCCTAATGTAAAAGTGCTTAACTGCCTCTTGGTTGTATTGGGTAGAATTGGGATAAGGTTTTAACTGGATATTCTTGAATCACCTTTATAATAAACCAATTCTATAATATTTAAATAAAGAAAACAAAGCCTTATTGCTTGGTATGGAGAAAGTTGAACTGGCCTGGATAGAAGATCAAGTCAACCACAACTTTCCCTTAAGCCAAAGCCTAAGCCTTAACAAGGCCCTAATTCTCTTCAATTTTATGAAGGCTGAGAGAGATGAGGAAGCTGCAGAAGAAAAGTCTGAAGTCAGCATAGGTTGGTTCATGAGGTTTAAGGAAGGAAGCCATCTCTATGATATAATAGTGCAAGACGAAGCCACAAGTTCTGATGTAGAAGCTGCCGTAAGTTATCCAGAAGATCTGGCTAAGATCATTGATGAAGGTGGCTGTCATGCATGTCCATGTGAAGAGACCAGCAAACAGGCTTTGTGTGAGCAACATGGCTGTTTATTTCACCTGGGTACAGGCGGGTTGAGTCGGAAAAGAGAGTCAGCGAAGGGAGATGAGAGTGGGGCTGTTGTATAAGATTTGGGTAGGTAAAGGAAAATTACAGTCAAAGGGGGGTTGTTCTCTGGCGGGCAGGAGTGGGGGTTACAAGATGCTCAGTGGGGGAGCTTTTTGAGCCAGGATGAGCCAGGAAAAGGAATTTCACAAGATAATATCATCGCTTAAGGCAACGACCAGCTATTTGCACTTCTTTTGTGATTCTTCAGTTACTTCAGGCCATCTGGGCGTACACATGCAAGTCACAGGGGATGCGATGGCTTGGCTTGGGCTCAGAGGATTGACATTCCTGCCTTCTTATATTAATAAGAAAAATAAAACAAATTAGTGTGAAGTGTTGGGGCGGCAAAAATTTTTGGGGGGTGGTATGGAGAGAGAATGGGCGATGTTCCTCAGGGCTCCTTCAAGCGGGATTAGGGGTGGCGTGGGAACCTAGAGTGGGAGAGATTAAGCTGAAGGAAGATTTTGAGGTAAGGGGTGATATTGTGGGGTCGTTAGAAGAAACATTTGTCGTATTGAATGATTGGTGTGGCCTGGATGCAGTTTTGCATGAATTAAAAAACTAAACAGAGGACACAAGGTAAGAGAAGGTGAAAAAACAGGTGCTGAAGGACTAAGAATTGGGTGGACCTAGCACATCTAATTAGAGAGTGCTTAAGGAGGCTCAGCATAGCCTTGCCGGCAAAGATTATTTATTTACTTTAAGAGGAAATTTAAAATGGCGGTTGGGGATAGCACTAGGAGATATCAGCTGTGATGGCTTGGAGAAACGGTGTAAACCAGCAATGTAAACACAAGCAGGGCATTTGTGAGTAGTTGAGAATGGTGAATAGGAGTATGGCTAGACAGCAAACAGAAGGGATGAGAGTTTTTTGGGTGCAGTCTAGTTGGTCTGGTGTCTGGAATGAGACTGGGACCTAATAAAAAGGAGTGTCCACACAGGAGCTCACATGGGCTAGAACCTGTCGCATTCCAAGGACAGGCCTGAATTCTGAGAAAGGAAAGTGGTAAAAGTATTGTCTAGTCCTTTTTAAGTTGGTGACTGAGCTTGCTGAGGTGTATTTTTAAGAGATTATTAGTCTGTTCTACCTTTCCTGAAGATTGAGGATGGCAAAGGATATAAAGGTTTCACTGAATACTAATAGCCTGAGAAACGGCTTGGGTGATTTGACTATTAAAAGCTGGTCCATTATCAGACTGTATAGAGGTAGGAAGGCCAAACTGAGGAATTATGTCTGACAGAAGGGAGGAAATGACCGTGGTGACCTTCTCTGTGGGAAAGGCCTCTACCCATCCAGTGAAAGTGTCTACCCAGGCTAAGAGATAATTTAGTTTTCTGACTTAGGGTATGTGTGTAAAGTCAATTTGCCAGTCCTGGGCAGGGGCAAATCCCCGAGCTTGATGTGTAGGAAAGGGAGGGGGCCTGAACAATCCCTGAGGGGTAGTAGAATAGCAGATGGAACACTGAGAAGTGATCTCCTTGAAAATAGATTTCCATGATGGAAAGGAAATGAGAGGTTCTAAGAGACAGGCTAGCGGCATGTAACCTACATGGAAGAGGTTATGAAACGACGATAGAATAGAATGGGTCTGTGAGGTTGGAAGGAGATAATTTTCTTTGGTTTAAGAACCATTTGCCTTGTGTGGGAACAGATTGATAGGTGGACGTTTCAGGGAAGGACTAGGTGGGAATGGCTGATGTGAAGGAGGAAATCTGCTGTGAGAAGTTGGAAGCTCCTTTTTTAGCTCACTTATCAGCATAAGCATTGTTCTGAGCGATGGGATCCGATGCCTTTTGATGGCTGCTTTTTTAGCTACTTTATCAGCATAAGCGTTGTCTTGAGCAAAGCTTGGGGGAAGAAAATAAATTTTAGAAGTTATGAGAACTGTAGAGAGTTGAGCATAGTTTGTGATTTTTAAGGCCTCTAACAGTATTAAAGCGCTGGCAGCCGCTGCGCGCAGACATGGAGGCTAGGCAGAAACATTAAGGTCGTTTGGACGGAAAGGCTATAGTACGCAGTCCCGGCTCTTGGGTAAGAATTCTGTCTGCACTAACCATGCCTAGGAAGGAAAGGAGTTGTTGTTTTGTAGAAGGGGGGGTTTGGGAGATTAGCCGGACACCATCAGCAGGGAGAGTAAGTGTGTATTTATGATAATTATGTCGAGATAGGTAACAGATGAGGCAGAAATTTGGGCTTGACTGAAGTAATGGGGGTTGTCCGTGAGGCCTTGCAGCAGTACAGACTAGGTAATTTGCTGAGCCTGATGGATGTCAGGGTCAGTCCAAGTGAAAGTGAAGAGAAGCTGGGATGAAGGTTGTAAAGGAATAGTAAAGAGTGTATGTTTGAGATCCAGAACAGAATAATGGGTTGTGGAGAGAGGTATTGACGATAGGAGAGTATATGGGTTTGGCACCATGGGGTGGATAGGCAAGACAATTTGGTTGATAAGGCGCAGATCTTGAACTAATCTGTAAGACTTGTCCGGTTTTTGGACGGGTAAAATGGGGAAATTGTAAGAGAGTTTATAGGTTTTAAAAGCCCATGCTGTTGCAGGCGAGTGATAACTGGCTTTAATCCTTTTAAAGCGTGCTGCAGGATGGGATATTGGCATTGAGTGGGGTAAAGGGTGATTAGGTTTTAATGAGATGGTAAGGGGTGCGTGGTCAGTTGTGAAGGAGGGAGGAGAGGTGTCCTATACTTGTGGGTTAAGGTGGGGGGATACGAAGGGAGGATGTGAAGGAGGCTTTGAACTGGGGGGAAAAGGCAGCAATGAGGTGTGGGTGTAGCCTAGGAATAGTCAGGGAAGCAGATAATTTAGTTAAAATGTCTTGGCCTAACAGGGAACTGGGCAGGTGGGGATAACTGAAAAGGAGTGCATGAAAGAATGTTGTCCAAGTTGGCACTAGAGTTTTGGAGTTTTAAGAGGTTTAGAAGCCTGGCCGTCAATACCCACAACATTTATGGAGGCAAGGGAAACAGGCCCTTGAAGAGAAGGTAATGTGGAGTGTGTAGCTTCCATATTGATTAAGAAGGGGAGGGACTTACCCTCCACTGTAAGAGTTACCCAAAGCATCTGTGACGGTTCAGGAGGCTTCCGAGGCGATGGGGCAGCGATGATCTTCAGCCACTAAGTTGAGAATAAACGAGAAAAGAAAAAAGAAAGGAAAAACAATAAACCAGGTATGATGATGTGCACCTCTGGGGGATGTATCACTTGAGCCCCGACGGAGGAGGTTGCAGTGAGCCGAGATTGTGCCACTGCACTTCAGCCTGGGAGACAGCATGACACCCTACTCTGCCACGGAAAGTTTTAGTTAGGTCCCCTTTATCAATTTTTGTTTTTGTTGCAATTGCTTCTGAGGACTTAGTCATAAATTCTTTTGCAAGGTGGATGTCCAGAATGGTATTTCCCAGGCTTTCTTGAATTCTTATAGTTTGAGGTTGACATTTAAATCTTTAATCTTTTTAAATTTCTAATATAGTGAAAGGTAAGGTTCCTCTTTCATTCTGCCTATGGCTGGCCAGTATCCCAGCACCACTTATGAACAGGGAGTCCTTTCCTCAGTGTTTATTTTGTTGACTTTGTCAAAGATCAGATGGCTCTAGGTGTGTGGATTTATTTCTGGGCTCTTTATTCTGTTCCATTGTTCTCTGTTAGCACCAGTGTCATGCTGTTTTAGGGTACTGGGTATATGTAGCTTACACGTAGAGTTTTGAAGTCTAAAGTAAATGTATAATGCTTCCAGGCTTTTCTTTTTGCTTGGATGCTTTGGATTATTTGGGGCTCTTTTTTGAACTCCATCTGTAAATTTTAGACTAGTTTCTGTTGTGAAAATGTGGTAGCAAATTTGATAGGAATAGCCATGAATCGTGAACTTGCTTTTGGGAGTAGGCCATTTTAACGATATTGATCCTTTCATTCCATGGAGCGTGTGGCATGCTTTTTATTTAGCACCTTCCCTTTTAAGATCAACGAGATTACGTATTTTACTTATATAAAATGTGTACAGATGGGCAAATAAAACCCTCCTAAAATTATAAGGTCATATCTCTGCATTTCTGGAAAAATAAAAAAAAAAAAACAAAAGAAAAAGAATAATTTGAATGGGCAATGTTGTGTTAGGCAACCAGTCTTTCATGTTTTTTCTGGGCACTAACTGACTTAAAGAAGTAGATGGACATTTTCAAAAGTCTGAATTGAATCATTAATGGCCTTATTTAAGCCAGAACTTAAGCAATTAGTTTATTTCAGGACTCGTTGCATTAACTTCTCTTTTGGAACAGGGTCTCACTCTGTTGGCCCAGGGACACGCGGGTGTAGTGGCTATGATCATGGCCACCCAAAACCTCGCCCTTCCCAGTCTCCAGTGCAGTAGTGATCATCCCGCCTCAAAGTCCTCCTAAGTAGCTGCGACTACAGGTCAGAGACCCAAACATGGTCTGACGGCCTACAATGGCGGCTGCAACTATCACCTTACAGTTCATGTCTTAACCTCAATTAAATTTTCAGAAAGAGGTCAAACCTAACCATCTTAAAGATAAATGAAGAACGCGGGGTGGGTTGGAAGGCACAAGTCTGTCCCAGCTACTCAGGGAGGCTGAGGCGGGAAGATCCCCTGAGCTCAGGAGTTTCAAGACCAGCCTGGCCACCAACAGGCCTGCTAATTAAAAATAATCTATTTGTAGAGATGGGAGCGCTTAAGTTGCCAGGCTGGTTGGCATTTCCATTTTGACCTAAAGACTGAAGGATTTTACCACAAGGAATACGCACTTTAAGGGATCCTTGATCTGGAAGTCTAGCAGACTTCAAAGTTCCATGAACAGTTTGTTTCTTCTCCCCATTCTTTCCAAAGATATCTAATATTATTGCCGCCCTCCAGTGTTTTTAAAAGTGTGACTTTGGTGATAGGAAAAAAATTAACATCTTAGTGTTTTCTATCTGTAAAATACAAATCATAGTTATTTGTTTTCTCCTAAAAATATTGTAAATTCAACAAAAATTCCAGTACACTCACTTGCCATGCAATGTGAATTTGTTAGTTTTGTGTTTTGTTTGCTTGTGGTTGTTAACCATACAGCCACCCTTCATTTCTTCTCCCTTCTCATCGTTTTACTATTGCCTCGCCCACAGGCTGACTCTGCTTCAAGAAAAACAGCCACCAGTTGAATTTTCATGAATTGAGGAAGCTGTGGAAAGAAACAGGGGAAGAATCATGGGGGTTAAAAGTTCAGTGCGGAGAAGTCAGGTCCTGAGGATGGGATTTTGACCCTTTTATAAAGACTTGTGTGGCTATTTATGAAAATTTATGGAAACATCCCCCTAGAAACTTGTATCATTACTGGGCTGGCACCATCCCCTCAGTTCCCATCATGCTTGCTTACAAGGAATTTTTGCTAGAAAGAAAAAGCAACAAGGAAACTTACACAATTACAGTCACAGATGATCTCCAACAGATTGATTTTTCGTTATTTCATGACTTCAAGGTGTTCATTCACTTAAATTACCATAATGACTGCTTTATATAACAAGGATCTCACTCTCCTGCCATCAAATATCCCTGTCCACCACCACATCCTTGCTCAGGACGTGGCCGCATTCCATTCTGTGGCCCATCACGGAGTCTGGTGCCTCCACTGGTGAACTCTGCCTAATTCCTGGTCGGACTTTGGAAGTGAAGACTTGTGCACCGTCATGAGCACTCAAGCCATGAGCCGCAGTTCTGAGCAGAAGGCCGATGCCTTTCTCAAACCAGTTGGAGATTTAAAATGCAATAATTTCATGTCAGGCCGTTTGCATCCTATCCTCAGTGGAACACTATTCTCAATCTCTCCAGGAGGACTGGCCATGTGTAATTAAGGCCCTGGGCGGCAATGATCAAATTATTCTTAAAGACCCCTCAGAGTGGTAAAAGGAATCACTTGCTGTTGTTTCCTACCATCTCCATCCCCAGATTGAAACTGTTTGATTGTGAAACAGCACAAAGTCTAGGCGCCTGGGAGCGGCTTCGATTCTCCAAGTGTCAGCACAAGGTTGCGCAGAAATGACCAGGAGATCTATGCAGTTGAAGGCCGAGATTTCTAGGGAACATATGCTTTGATGAATGTCTACCCAGCATCAGTGTCATCACCAAATGGGAGGGCATAGGCGTGTGAAGATATTCAGTGATTCAGCCCCACGGTGGAGACCTTTCTCGTCCCAGGCCTCCAGAAGGCAAGATTGTCTTGTGATTCTCCAGAGGCGTTGGTAGGGAAAGTGTGAATACTGTGTTGAACTTGCACCCAGCGCAACCTCCCCTGATCAGCAGCGGGTGAACATAACTTGAATTACACTTGGCTTTCTTAGGAGAACAGGTCACAACTGGCAAATAGTGATCCAAGAGGCTGAAGTGTCCGATGGTCTAAAAGAACCTGGCCCGTGTTCAAATTAGGGTTAAGCCTTAACGCAACTAAATTTCAAAAAGGTCAACCCTTGTTTAAAGAACATGTTACGCGTGGGCGTGGAGGCACAGTCTCGTAGGTCAACGTTACTCAGGAGGCTTAAGTGGCAGGATCCCTTGAGCTCAGGAGTTCAAGACCAGCCTGGGTAACATAGGAAGATGCCCCCTCAATTTTTAAAAAGAAAAAACTTAGATCAACTTAAGTAATTAGAATTTTTAAGAGGGCATTGACGCAAACCAGAGTTTCATGGATTCAGGAATCCTCCAAACTTGAAAGTGAGGAGATCCACTAGAAGCGGTGTTTGTAGAGAACAGGTTTTATAGGGTGAATGTAGAAACAGACTACGAGAAATTATTTGATTTGGCAAAAATGTGGGCAATTGCCATTATTGAACTATCCGGTGGAAGGTCTCTCATCCACAAAGCATACTCAGCTGGTCACTTGTGACGGGTGAAGCTTGGTTCATTTTC
>NC_044570.1:640893-700483 GCF_007565055.1 Rhinopithecus roxellana | reverse complement strand
GCAGAGCAAAATGAACTGTCATCATAGTTAACAGGCAACCCCTACAGAATGGGAGAAAATTTGTCAGTCTATTCATCTGGCAAAGGTCTAATGTCTGAAATCTACAATGCACTTAAAAAGGTTTACAAGACAATGACAAACAAACCCATCAAAAAGAGTGCAAAGGATAAAAACAGACACTTCTCAAAATAACATACTTCTCCAACCAACAAATACATGAAAAAAATGCAGCATCACTTGTCATTAGAGTAATGCACGTCAAAACCACAATGAGATATCATCTCACACTAGTCAGAACGGTGATCACTAAAAAGTCAGGAAACGACAGATGCTGATGAGGATGTGGAGAAACAAGAATGCTAATATACCGCTAATGAGAGTGTAACTTAGGTCAATTTTTGTGGAAGAAAGTGTAGAACTTCTTCAGGGATCTAGAAGCAGAAATACTATTTGACCCAGCAATCCCATTACTGGGTGCACACCCATAGAATTATAAATCACTCTACTATAAAGACACATGCACGTGTGTGTTTATTGCAACACTATTCACACAGCACGGGGTTGGAACAAACCCAGATGTCCATCAATGATAGAATGGACAAAGAAAATATGGTCCTTATAGAGCATAGAATGTTATGCAGCCATAAAAAATAACTTCATATCCTTTACAGGTACATAGATGAAGCTGGAAAACATCATTTTCAGCAAAGTAACAAAGGAACAGAAAATCAAATACCACCTGTTCTCACTAATAAGTGGGAATTGAACTATGAGAACACATTGATACAGGGAGGGGAACATCACACACTGGAGACTGTCAGAGAGTGAAGGGCAAGGGCTGAGAGATAATTAGGAAAATACCTCATGCAGGCAGCATTGAAAACTTAGGTGATGGGTTGAGGAGTGTAGCAAGCCACCATGACATATGTATACCTATACAACAAATCTGCACGTTTTACAAAACATATCCTAGAACTTAAGATATAATTTTCAAAAAAAAGCCAGGTAAAATAACAAACTAAATAGTATCCATAAATTTATTATGACTCCCTCTTGGTTTTTACTTGATAATTTGACTGCGTTTTGTGTCTTCAGGAAAGTGAAATAGCAATGCAATGTACCAAACATTTTAAAAGAGCTTACTAAAAATTAATTGGAGCCAATTCTATGATCTCTTTCTGAGGATAAGTTTAAGTTGAAAACCAGTTCTCCTAATATTTGTCAGTGACTCAAGCTGCTTAAAATAAAAATAAAGCTTCCAACCTAAAGACACACGGAAGCATCTAGAACATTAAGAAAAGATGAGAAATGCCACTCTGGCAGCCACTGCTGCTCTCCATGGGACAGCTTTGTGTCTCAGCCTTCAGCAAAAGAAGCAAGGTTTCAGCAAGCAGTGTTTGGTGCAGCTGTTTTTCATCTCTATCTGTTCTTTGGTGGGGTATCTATTCAGGTTTTATCTTCCAATTGGGTTGTTTATCTCTTTCAGTTTTAGAGTTTCTGTGTATACTGTGCTTACAAGTCATATTTCAGAGGAGTTTCCTATTTTTTTATTCTATCTGTGACTTGTTTGTTTATTCTCTTAACAGGACATGGGATTACAGGCTTTCACCACCATACCCAGTTAATTTTATTTTATTTTATTTTATTTTATTTTATTTTATTTTATTTTATTTTACTTTATTATTATCAGTAAAGATGGCGTTTCACTGTTAAACACGCTGATCTGGAAATCCTGACCTCAAGTGATACAGGCGTTTTGGCCACCAAAAGTGCTGGTATTACAGGCTTGAATCGCTGTGCCCCACCTTAACATGATGTTTTAAAGAGTAGAGATTTCAACTTTCACTAAGGTTCACATTATCATTTTATTTTCTTTCATGGACTTGATAATAACTCATTACCAAACTCAAAGCCATGAAAATATTCTCCTCTTACAATTTTTCATTAGAAACTTTAAGATATGGATATTTTGACATTATTGTTTGTAAAACTATGAAATATTTTTGTATATATTTATATTTTATATATTATATATATACACACACACAAAGAGAGTTTTCAGCTGTTCTGGTGCCACATGTGGAACAGACATCGTTTTAACAAGAAATGGGGGAAAGGATTCCCTATTTAATAAATGATGCTGGGAAAATTGACTAGCCATAAGTAGAAAGCTGAAACTGGATCCTTTCCTTACTCCTTACATGAAAATTAATTCAAGATGGATTAGAGACTTAAATGTTAGACCTGCTGCTCTAAAGACATATGCACACATATGTTCTTTGTGCCACTATTCACAATAGCAAAGACTTGGAGTCAACCCAAATGTCCACCAGTCACAGACCGGATTAAGAAAATGTGGCACATACAACCCATGGAATACTATGCAGTCATAAGAAAGGATGAGTTTGTGTGCTTTGTAGGGACATAGATGCAGCTGGAAACCATCATTCTTAGCAAACTGTCACAAGAACAGAAAACCAAACACTGCATGTTCTCACTCATAGGTGGGAACTGAACCATGAGATCACCTGGACTCGGGAAGGGGAACATCACACACTGGGGCCTATTATGGTGAGCGGGGAGGGTGGAGGGATTGCATTGGGAGTTATACCTGATGTAAAGGATGAGTTGGGTGCTGACGAGTTGATGGGTGCAGCCCACGAACATGGCACAAGTATACATATGTAACAAACCTGCACATTATGCACATGTACCCTATAACTTAAAGTATAAGAATAATATTTTTAAAAAAGAAAATCTTTTTTTTATATTTGTGCCCCTTGAAATTCTACATTACACATTTATTCTCCTTTGGAGTTGAACCAATGTTGAATTTATTGCATTATTTGTAAGATGATATTTAAAACCTGAGGGAATATTTAACCCTTATTAGTCATCTGATTCTTTTTTCACTACCATGAATTTTGCTCTTCTAATATGTATTCTCCTTCATAAAAAATTGCTTTTAATTGAAAAAATAAAATATAAACAATAAAGAATAGTCTTTGCCATCTTTGACAAATTACTTGATTTGGCTCTGTTTGGGGGTTATCTATTCGGTTCCACTTACCTACTTGTCTACTAAATAATCAGAGTCACACTTCTATTACACTAGCCTTTGTGTAATTATTCATATTCAGATGTTTAAGTCCTTTAGTTTTGTTTTTCTTCAGTCTTATTTCACATATTTGTCTATTCACCCATCATTTTGGGAAATGTAATGATAGAACAACCACCTGGACTCTGTCCAAAAGTCACATAAGAGGTTTCCAGCCAAGTGTTTCTGTTAGTCCCAAAGCAAATCACAAAGAGGCAGTATGGATGAACCTAGTCAAATTGTTGGGCTATTGCCTGATGCAACAATAAGTTTCTTAAACTGAATGAAACTTTCCACAAGGTCTTTGTGGTCTCCACAATTTCAATGCTTTCTCTCTTGCTGTCATTTCTCAAATGCATGCAAAATCAATACCACAGCAAAGGACATTGCCAGCTGCACTGAACAGGGAGCACAAATTTACTGTCATCCATAGCCGCCCTATTCAGGGCATTCTCAATTTCTTTCATTATCTCTGTATATAGTGAGTTATTCTCTGTCAATATAGTTGATAGTAATTTCTGGGTAACACCAGAATTCTCTTTCCCTGACCACAATGTCTCTGAATCTGCTGGCATTTTCTACTACCCATAGGGTAAAATACATCTTTTTGATAAAAGGCTGTTTTTCCCAATCATCTATAATCTTTTTTTTTCCACCACCCACTCTTTGAAACAGATATATGCATGTTTTTATATTCTGTTGGCTGTTAATGGATTCATTAATGCCAGTATAACTTCCTTGTTAGCTGAGCCTGTAACCATGGAAGCAGTAATCAAGCCAGACACCTGAGACATTAGTGGGTGTATCTGAGGCCTATCCTTCTTTCCAGCCTATTTTGTACTCGGATCTAATAAATCTCTGACAGGTTTCTTTGCTGCCATTTTTCACACTGCCCTGTCCTGGTGATCTGACAAAATAGGATCCAGTTTCTCGAGTTCCTGAAAGCCACTAAATGAGTTCTTGCTGTTAAAGGGGATCTGATGTGCAAGTGTCTCTAGAGGTTAACTTGCTAGCTTCATATTATTTGGGTCAAGTAGAGGTAAAGCTGCATTTCTCCTTACATTGTGGCCAGAAGTGTATATCTGGCTGTGACTGGATTTGGGGTGTTTGCCAGTCATTAGTATTTTAGAAACGTTCTTAGAAAAGTAAGTGTAGGTAGATCTGCAAGTTCCTTTTCTAGCACTGTTTGAAAAAGTTCTACGATTACAGGTGTACGCCACCACACCCAGCTAAGTTTGGTATTTTTAATAGATACGTGGTTTCACCATGTTGGTCAGGCTGATCTCGAACACATAACTACATAATCTGCCTGCCTCAACCTCCCAAAGTTCTACAAATGTAGGCGTCAGACACCACACCCAGTCCTGTCTCCTTTGTTTCTGTTTTTCAGTCTCTTGTCTGTTAAAGTCATAATATTTCTTACAGTCTACCAGGTGCTGTTCCAGTTGCCAAGTGTCATCCTGTTTGTCACAGCCTTTCCACTGAACGAAATATTACGTCTTCCCAATATTGTCTTGTCTTTTGTCAACAATAGTTTGAACCTGAAACTTTTGGGAAGCCATGAAGAAAGAGCCAGGATTGGAGCAGTTGTTGTGTCATATTCTTTCAGTTGAATCTCTACATAGTCACTGCTTTCTGCTTCCTGTGCTTCAGCAGCCACAGGGTGTGCATGAGCTTCTTCAGCAGCCACTGGGTGTGCATGTGGTGTAGTAGAAGTTGTGTGAAGAAGCAATTATGCTATGTCCTTAGGCTCTCCACATTAGTGCATGATTAGAAGACTCAGGCTTCTGTTTAGCATACCAAGATCACAGGCTATGTAGTCTCAGGAGAGAGCAGCTGAATCCACAACTCTTGCCTTCCTGGTGTAGTGCAGACAGCTTCTGCCTTCTTGGTGCTGTTTCCTTTGTGGCTTTTCTAATGATTACATTGAACATTCTCAAGTTCAAACACTTCTAAATTCATGTTAGTTTACTCTCACTAACATACAAAAACACTACTCCTTTATAGCACCACCCACTCTATTGCACTTATTGAGTTCACAAAATTATATCTTCAGGCACCGTAAGCCAAAACACAAATTAGTGAGTTTTTAAAAAATATAACAGTGGTTTAATTATGTGGAAAACAAATTGTGGGTGTGCACTTTTTAAATCTTTTATTATTGTTTATATAGCTATCTTTACCTTTCAATTTACTTATTCACACTGTTGTGTCATATCTGTTCATTTTATCCCAATATACTCCATAAAGCACTTCTTAAAGGAGAGTCTAATGGTAAAAGACTGTAGCTTTGATGTGGGAATTCAATAATATCTCTCTTACTTTTGATGGGCACTTAGTTTAAACATAAGATTTCTGTTCAAAATGTTTTTTCTCACAGCATTTGGAATATAGTAGTCTACTACATCCTGGCCTCCGAATTTTCTGAAAAGAAATCCGCTGATCATTCATGAGGGTTCTTTTTACATGACTAATCACTTCTCTTGCTGCTTTCAAGATTCTCTCTTTTTTGTTTTAGACAGGTTAATTATCAAGTAAGTTTGAGTGTGTTAGAGTTTATGTTGCTTGGAGTTTGTTGAGCTTCTTGGTTGTTTATTTATTTACTCATATGTGTGACCTTCTTTACCACTACTGATTTAGTTTCCCTTAGTAGATCTGCTTGATGGTGTCCCGCTGGTTTCTAGGTTGTTTTCACAATTATTTATTTATTTTTCCCTTATTGATTTAACAATTTAAATGGCCTTATTCTTAGATTTGCTGATATTTTGTTCTTCTATCTGCTCAATTGTCATTTTAAATCTCTGTAGTAATTTTTGTTTGATTGTTTTGTTTGTTTTGTCGGTGTTTTGGTCTGTCCCCAGCGTGGATTTCACTGAAGCAATCTTGGCTCACTGCAACCTCAGCCTCCTGATTTCAATCAATTACCCTGCCTCAACCTCTGGAGTAGCTGGGACTACAGGTTTGTGCCACCACACCCTGCTAATTGTTTTATTATTGTTTTTAGTAAAGACAGTGTTTCACCAAGTTGGCCAGTATAGTCTTCATCACTTGACCTTATGATCTAACAGACTTAGCCCCCAAAGTGACAAGATTGCAGGAGTGAGCCACTGCACCAAATCTGCAGTAACATTTAATGGCAGTTGTTCAACTATTCAGCTCCAAATATATAGGCATACAGTGTCTAAAGATACACACATACACACACACACAATACATATATATACACACACATATAGATATATATAGAGAGAGGAAGAGATAGAGAACCACTGAGTTTGTTCCAGAAATTTTTTAAATTTTATTGTAAGTTTACTGTCTATTAAGATTTTCATTGTTGTTTACCATGGCTTTCTGTGCTTTTCTTCATTCTGTTAGCTTCCTAAAAGCATTAATTTTAATTGGACATCAATAGATCTTATGTCACATGATAAAGAAAAAGAAAAGATGAAGATATTATTACATGAGTATACATAGACAAACTTTTTCTATTTTTGAGCAAAAGGGGGAACTACTTAGGACAATTAAAGTCCTCATTCCTGCAGTGGGTCACAAGGCTGTAGCTGGTGTTGACGTCTACCTTCTTCTATCACGCTTTACGTGTTCCCTTTGCTTGCATTGTTAAACCTGCTTGTGCACCTCAGCAAGGATTCCTTAATCCTTTTCTTCCTTCCTTCCTTCCTTCCTTCCTTTCTTTCTTTCTTTCTTTCTTTCTTTCTTTCTTTCTTTCTTTCTTTCTTTCTTTCTTTCTTTCTTTCTTTCTTTCTTTCTTTCTTTCTTTCCTCCTCCCTTCCTTCCTTCCTTCCTTCCTTCCTTCCTTCCTTCCTTCCTTCCTTCCTTCCTTCCTTCCTTCCTTCCAAGTTCCTCTTCTGGCTTGGAACTGGCTGGGGCCCATGAACCAGTATATAATCACATGTCTGGCCATTTCCCTTGAAGTTCTGTCTCTTGGGAAGATGTTCATTCAACACTGTCCTTCAGGGATGTCTCAGTAGAAAGCTGTAGTACCACAGCCGTTCATTTTTGGTTGGTGGCTGCATATATTGTGCAGAACCATCTGAAGTCAGGCTGTAGACTTCTCTTATTCTGTCAGCTGATCATAAGGAACTGTCCACGAGACAATCGGTGCAGGTTGTAGGGGAAAAGGCAGTGTGGAGGACTGTATACCATGGGCACTTGAGCCACTTACACTTGTAACTTACTTCTGCCTTCAGGACTGGCTTGAGACTGGGCACATATATACCACTTCCATTTGATGATGAAATATTGCTATGGACAACCCACTTTATGGCCAGATGGGTCAGAAAGCACCCAGTTCCTGATAGGTATTTCAGTTCACTTGGTGACTCAATGATCTTCAGACACACGTTCAGTTTCTACCAAATCCTGTAACAGGTCAAGAGGTGTCTGTCAGTAGGAGAGTATTTTCTGCTCTCCTACTGAGAGCAAGATGCAGGTCCTTGCTTCAAAATCCTAGAGACCTATGCTGTGATTTACCTGTGGGATCCTGGCATTAGGCTCAAAACAACACCACTGTGTACCACTGACACCTCAATCACCCTTAGATCTTCTGAGTCATATGTCCCAAGTGTCAGAAAAGCTGGTCTGGACCTGCTGCAGAGTTTTCTCTGGTTGTGGACACTACTCAGTACAGGCAGCCTTTTAAGTCACTCAATAAATAGGGGAAAGTAACAACTCCACATAAGGACTGTTTTTTCTCCAATACCCGAGATACCCACTAAACACTCTCCCCCATTTTTCTGTTTGTATCAGGGGCCAAACCTAGCAAATTGTTCCTTATCTTGGAAGGAATATGTCAACAGGTCCTAGACCATTGGAGCCTAAGAAATTTTGCTGAGGAAGAAGGTCCCTGAATTTTAATCAGGTTTCTCTCCTATAATCTGGTATAAATATGCCTCACCAATAAGTCCAGCACATTTGCTACTTCTTGCTCATTGGATGAAATCCGTACAATGTCATCAAAGTAATGGGCAAGTGTGGTATTTTGCAGCAGCCAAAAGCGATCAAGGTCTCTCTGAATAACATTAACACACAAAGATAGTGGATTGGTATACCAGGTTGTAGGAGAGTATAGGTATACAACTGCTATTGTCTGGTGAAGGCAAATTGCCTCTGGTGAGTCCTATGGACAGGAATGGAGAAAAAGGCCTTTTCCAAGTCAATGGCTGCATACCAGATATCAGGAGATATATTTATTTGTTCAAGCAATAAAACCACATTTGGTACAGCAGCTGCAATTCAAGTTACCCCGTGGTCAAGCTTAGAAAAATCTCTCAGCATTCTCCAAGGTCCACTTGTCTTCTCACAGATTAAATTGGAGAGTTGCATTCAGATGTGTTCCTATTGATGAACTCTGTGTCTTTCAAGTCCTTATCTGTGGTACTAATCTTTGCAATCTCTCCAGGATTGTGATATTGTTTTTGATTTACCATATATCCAGGTAGAGGCAGCTCAAATGGCCTTCCAATTGACTTTTCCCATTACAGTAGCCCTCACCCTACAGGTCAGGAAGCAAATGATGGGTTCTGTGAACAGCTATGTGTGTCTATGGCAATAATGAATTCTGGTACTGACAAAGGACCTTAGGATGAGTATAGGTACACAGTGGATTCCCTGTGAGTATGACCGAAGCTAAAAGATATTAATTTCCTGACCTTCATAAAGTTCTCCTTTCACTGTAAAACCACAATGATGATTTGGGTCTCCAGGAATCAATATCAGTGCAGATCCGGTGTCCCGTAGCCCAAAAAATCTTATCATTTCCCTTTCTTCAATGCACTGTTACCCTGACAAAAGGCCACAGGATTGCCTAAGGAATGATGGGAGGAAGATTCACTGCATAAATTGTTGGTAATGGAGTGGGGTCTTTTCACAAGGGGACCCAGTCTCCCCTTCATTCAAGTGTTTCTCTGTCTTTAAATGGCTCTAGTCTGTAAATAGATTGAAAAGCTGTGGTTCTCTTTTTTATAATTTAAAGTAGTTCTACATTCCTTTGACACCAAAGTTTTCTGTTTCTGTAACTTAAGCAGGAATGCAGTAAGTTTTCTAACAATTACACTTCCTGGAACACCTTGGTTAGTAAGCCAGTGCCAGAGCTCAACAGGAATCAGTCTCTTCCGATTGTTGTTTTGCCTCTGCTGTCCATTATGGTACCTTCATCCACCTGGCCTTTGATGGTTGTGTGCTGCCACTTGATTCCTGCCACCTTGGGATTCAATGATCCCTAGTGTATTCAAATTTTGTTGTGCAGTGACTGCGGTTTACATCGTTAGATCTGACACAAAGCGAAGAGTAATTACAGAACTGTTTGAAGATTCAGATGCCCCTCTCACAAGTCTATTTCAGAAGGCATTGATCAAGAGTATATCGTCTGGACTCTCAACTGGGATGAGTCGGTCTGAAGTGAATGAATCCACTCTGCCATTCCAATCTCCAAAAACCTTTATATTCCTTTCTTTACATTAAACCAATGGAGAACAGACATTTACAAGGCTGAACCACAGTAGGCCATCTTTGAATCCATCTTTTAGTTAATCTAGCAAATAAACGATTAGGACTTTTTAGCTCCCTGAGCTGCAACTTTAAATGCAGTGTCCCTACTAAGTCAGCCCTAATCAATAAATTCAGCCTGATACAACTCTCTGTTCCTTCCACTATTATCCTATACCCTTAATATCCACTTGCATGCCTGTTCTCCAGCCTACTGCTCATAGATATTTTTGAACCCAAACAGTTGTCTTTGAGTTTACCACATCTTCTCATGGGTTGCCCTCTCAACATCACCTCAAAGATCCCGCCAGAACTTTAGTTTAGTTGTAGGCTTAGAACCAAACGGAGGTGTTGGGGGTGGCTTCTGAAGTGATTCTACATTATCACTCCTGGCAACTGACTCAGGGGAGGCCATCACTGTGGCTTCAGCCAGTGCACAGTTTATCTCTACATATAGAGGTGGAAAGGCTGAAGGCAGCATGTACCTCTTCCTCCCAGATGCAGAACAATAATTTGAGATCAGCTGAATGACAGGGATGAATGACCTGTAACACAACTATGGATAAAATTTGCCCCTTGCTTATCATATTGTGGAACACAAAAGTAAGACGACAGCTGTAGCCCTTCAGGGTACACACATCTAGGGTCTCTCAGTGCCATGACTGTGACACCCTCATTGAGACTTTGCATTTATTCTCATCTCCAAACTTCTGGACCCCACTACAATTCCCAGTATCAGCTGTGGATGCTGCCTGCAGTATGCCTGGCCCAGCTGTTGCTACTCAGTGAGATGGCATTTCTGAAGGCATCTGACAATTCTTGTTTTGCTGCAGCTGGCATGCCTGGCTGAGTTTAGTGGTTGGAGCCCAAACTTACTCATACGCCACTCATCACTCAGCCATACTCGCCCTGGGCAGGCAAAGAAATCTTGTGTCATAACACAAGGTGAGTGCAACATGTCAGGCGGAGTGGGTAGAAGAAACTTACCATGCCCGAGAAAAACTCGAGTAAAGGTACCACCGGCCACAGAGGTTTTCATCTGGCAAAGTAACTCCCCTAGAATTCTCTAACAAAAGAAGCATAGGTAGTTGTCTTTAAATGCCTTACTTCTCATAAATCTTGAGATACTTGTAATTCATTATCCGACATTTTAATATTTTAACCTTATTTGGAAAGCATTATATTTCAACGTTATTTGGAGATAAAATTTGAATAATAGGTATTTGCATTGAATCACCTGAATCCCAATAATATATTTGCATGGAAACAACTCATTCTCAAAATATATATTACCGAAATATGGGCATTAGGCTTCAGATTAACATTCTTTTAGTAGACTATAAAGCTTATCAATAGAACACAATTTCTAATCCATGGACATGGACATTTTGTACTCATATAAGTTTCTGGGCAGAGGTGCTTTTGCTGTACATTGTAAGAAGTTGAGCAACTTTTCTGGCCTTTTCCATGAAGTCCAATAGTAAGATACTTTTTCTGTGGTTGAAATACCCAAATATATTTGTGTCTTATGGAAGCTAAATTGTTGACATGGACTATTCCAGAAAGTTTTGAGGAATGAATAAAAAAGAAAAAAAAAAAAAACTTTTAAAAATTTTGCAGAAGCCGTGCGTGGTAGTTTACACCTGTAATCCCAGCACTTTGGGAGGCCAAGTCGGGAGAATCACCCTAGGTCAGGAGTTCAGAACCAGCTGGCCAACATAACATAGTGTATCCCTGTCTATACCAAAATCACAATAAATAAATGCATAAATAATATTAGCTGAGCATGGTGACAGTTGTCTGTATTACCACCTACTTGGGAGGTGGAGGCAGGAGAATTGATTGAACCCGGGAGATGAGAATAAGTCGAGATCATGCCATTGCACTCAAGCGTGATGACAACAGCGAAACTCTGTCAAAACAAACAAAGAAAGAAAAAAATGCAAATTTTATATGAGATCTTATTTTTCTCTAACTTTCTAATATCCTGTTCTAATATCCTGTCATTTGTGAAATGAACCAGCATGTCCTGCATGTTCCCTGGAACTTAATATAAAACAAAATTAAAGAAATGAAATAAAACTAAAAAGGCTTTCTTTTCTTGGAGGTGAGGATATAGTAACTGAAATGTGTGCCATACTTTATTTAAGACATTTTGTAATCACAAATTCGAGTTGTAACCTACTAGGTTGAAAAGCAAATAAGTTAATTCTTAGTTAATTTAATTTACTTTCTTTTACTTTTAGAATGGAATCCCACGCTCTCTCTTTGCATGAAGTGCAGTGGTGGAATCTAATCATATTGCAGCATCCTGTCTCCCAAGTTCAAGAGTTTAGTTTTCCTCAGTTTCTTGAATAGCTGTGATTACAGGTGCACACCACCACACTTGATGGGTTTTCATCACATTGGCCACTGTTGTCTCAAATTCCTGGCCCCAAGTACTCTACCTGTTTTGGCTTTTAAAAGTGCTGGAGTTACAGGTGTGAGCCACTATGCCTGGTCTACTTTTGGCTACATTTCCAATTGAGAAGAACATTCGTCAGGCAAAACAATATTTCATGTATCATATTTTTGATGAGTTTGTTTATAAGTCTCATAATTCAAGAACAAGTTTAAGTGCAGTGTCTTTTGTTGGAAATGAATTTGTTTACATTAATACATAATTAAAAGAGTAGGTTCATTTAGAAAGATCAATTTCTATGGTGACGAGTTCTCGGGTCTTAGAAATGCTTTAAATATCTCATTTGGAGAACTCATTTTATTTCTTGATTGCACGAGGAGATTTTTCTTTGGATTTTCTTTTGTAACAATTTTCAAAATTGTTTCAGGATACAATAAGATGTTTAATTATGTCATATAAACTTAAAGATAATTTTTTGAAAGACAGCTTCTTCTTAAGCTATGTTTTCTACTAATAGTGTGATTATTTTTTCTAACTTACTAGGGAATTAATTGATGTTTAAATCTTCCCAGCATCAAAAGTTCACCTGCAGTATCTGAGAAGTAAAGAACTGCCAGCAGAGCAGACTGTTCTAACCCATAGTTCACCCATGACCATCAACCATGGTTTTGAGCTACCTGCATTACCAGCCATTGGCTGGGTAAAAGTATCTCAAAAAGATACCAGACTGTTTGACTCAAATATATTACATAGACAAACAAATAACTAGTGAGCATTAAATTTATAAAGTGGTTCTTTAAAATTAATAATGCCTTTAAAATTCTATTTTTACATTTAGAAAACATTACTCATGGTTTCTGTTTTTGATCAACAAGCTTAATATTTTGTAACCATCAAGTATATAATTAAAACCATTTATGTCAGAGAATATTCATTTTTTAAATAAGATGTATTTCTTAAATGTTCCATTATAGCTGGTTTTGCTAATTTACCATGGTGGGGTTGATTTAATTATATAGGAAAAAATAGTAAGACTTTAGAGTAACAAGAAACCAAATTTAATGGTACCAAAGTTTATATTGAAAATGTGTGTATTAGAAAGATTTCTCTAACAAAAACATTGAAGTTGCTTAATGTTGTTTTAGCTAAATTCCAAGAGAAGTATTTTTTTAAAAATCATAATGTGAAAAGACATCATCTGAGTGCATGTTATTACTTTTAAATATCTGCATCAATTAAATAAAATGGGTAGCAACATTCAAATCTTACACAGAACTGAAACTCATAGTGAGAGGTAATGTAAGTAAATTTAAAAGAATAACATAAAATTTAGTTCATTTCAAGAGAAATCAGAAGGTTATGAATGTAATTAGCAACAATATTCTGTACAGCTATTTAATTGAAAAGTGTGAAACTAAATTAAGTTTTGTCTTTCTCTCTGTGAGCATACTTTTTGGCACATGGCACGAATTTCCAGTTAAACTCAGTGTTTCGAATTTCAGATCTTTACTTGTCCTGTGAGATCTGTGTAGACAGAAGAATTCCTTTTTAAAATTATATATTTTTGTTAATTTATTTAACTAATGTATTGTCATAAATATATATTTTGAAAAGAAAATTTTTAAGCAAACTTTACCATTATGAAACATTTATTCAAACAATTCTGTGGTTAATATATATTTCCAAATATATAAGAGGACATCTAATAAAAAGTTTTAACTTGACACCTAAATTGTATTTCTGGTTCAGATATTTTTTGAAGTATATGCACTTCTTCATACATAGAGATATTATTTATTCCTCCTCCTCCTCCTCCTTCTCCTCCTCGTCCTTCTCCCCTTCTTCTTCTTCTTCTTCTTCTTCTTCCTCTTCTTCTTTCTTCCTCTTCCTCTTCTTCTTCTTCTCCTTCTCCTCATTCTCCTTCTCCTCTTCTCCTTCTCCTTCTCCTCCTCCCCCTCCCCCTCCCCTCCCCTCCCCCTCCCTCCTCCTCCTCCCCCTCCTCCTCCTCCTCCTCCTCCTCCTCCTTCTCTCTTCTTCTTCTTCTTCTTCTTCTTCTCTTTCTTCTTCTTTCTTCTTCTTCTTCTCCTCTTCTTCTTCTTCTTCCTCCTCTTCCTCCTCCTCCTCTTCCTCCTCCTCCTCCTTCTTCCCAGAAATGAGAATAAGAAATACTCAAATGGCTGTTTGCTTTTACTTAGTCAGACATCTGTCAATACATGAAGATTTGCTTATTTCTGTTTTTTAGCTCTATAACTGGCAGGTCAGTGTGCTCTAATTTATGCAATCCACATCTAAGATGGATTTATGCATAAGTTGTATTGAGTTTTACAAGATAGAGAAGTATTTCCAGTGTTCACAGGGATTTTAAATACACCCCCTAATTGACTTTATCTCGCAATAAAATGAATATAAAGCAATCATTACTATTTAATGAGGAAAAAATCAGATATTTATGTGAAGATTATAGTTTTTAGGTTTCAGAACGTTAATTGCTATGAAGTGCTCAATTTAAAATGCGAAAACTCTAATGTCCTGTTGATATAAATTTCCGATGAGTGTGTGTTGAATACTTTTATTTTAAGTACAAAGGTTTTTCAATCAGTAAACACAATGATTGAAGTTAAGCGTGTGCTAGCACATGAAAATTTAATACTAAACCATCGTATATGGCATTTTCAAAGAAAAATGTTACAGAAGCAATGCCATTAAAAATGCAGAAATAAGATATCTCTAGTTAATGGTATGGATATTGGATCACATTGCTGATGATGTGAAAGCTTAAAGTGCCATAATCTCAGTCACCAGAAACAGTATTTCTAACAATTGAAAACACATGTGGTGATGTAGGTAATGATTGTTCAACTATGAGAAACAAAAGTGTGAGGTAAATTTTAATTATTCATGTGTAATATTTGGATACAAGGTACTGTTTTTCTTCCTGACATTATAGTAGTTTCATGAGATTCTTCAAGACTGCATTTCTATTACATGACTAGAATGTCTGAGATACTATGACTGGCACATTTATCATGCTTACTATCAAATAACTTGAAATTTTACTTGACAATGTTTATAGTGTTTTGTCTGTTTTCAAAGCACAATTGATATAATCACATTTGTGTGACATGGTAAATGCAATTCAGAATTTTAAGAATAAAAATATTTATTTTTAATAAGCATAGTCTCGTCTTGCTTTTAGCGTACACTATTCATTTTTTAAACTTCTATCCTATCTGTTATATAAGTTGTGTTTACTTCTAGGATTTTCTGTGTATTTTTCTCAAATTAGGTATTTTTCTGCTAAAGAAAAATAATTGTTTTTTTCAGATAATGCTACATGGACCTGTTATCGACATTATTTCACAACTTTAAGGCTGCTAAAGTTATAAAAGCACCTGGTCAAAAATAAAAAGTATTTTGTTGATAACAAGGCAGGAAAAATGTTAGGCTTTAATGACAGATCACAAAATAAAGATGTAGCGACTAAGTAAGTGAATATAGAAAACTTGGATTTGGCAATGTTTATAGCCATAGTGTTTATCATTCCTTTATGTTTTTGCATAGGTATTGATAGAAACTAAAGAAAGATTTTCCAATATTTTAACTGTAGTCAACAGTGCTAAAATTTCTACATTTTTTTTCCTCAGTGATCAAAAATCATTTGGCTTTCACCTAACATCTCTGCACTTATCATTTATGGATATTACAAAACAAACAATTGCCATTGCCTTTCAAGATCTGACAGATCACAATATGCAGGCATTACAACCTGAGTAGCATTGCTTTTATTAGAATATCCTTATCGGATGTCCACTTTTACTTGGTTAACAGCCACTACTGAACAAAATGGTAGAATTTAAATTCTGATTCCGTAGCTGGTTTTTCCCCTAAGGTTTGGAATTTGAAACAGATAGAGATGGCTAATGATACTGGCAAGAAGTGCATGAGATAGACAGAATATGACATTCCAATTAAGTGAACACAATTGGGTTTTGTTGCTTGTGCTTTTTGTTGTCTCAGCCATTCACTGTGGCATGCATGTCTGTCTAGTTATTTTTCTATGGGTGAACTTCATCAAGACATGAAGTAGGTATATTTTATTTCTACATCAAAAACCTCAGATACAAACCAAAGCTTAGAGAAACATGTTGCATATGCGTAAAACAACTGTATTTGCTCTGTAGCTACAAGGAAATTATGACCTTTGGAGCTTCTGTGTATGCTCTTGATCCTTCCACAAGTACTTTTAATAGCCATGTTTATTGATTGTTAATAATTCTCAATACATCACATAAAGTATATCATATAAACTGCAAAAACACTTTATACTCACAAGAAGACATTGAATTCTAGGAGAAGAAAGTAACTTAGTTCTCGTAAGTTATTTATGGCAGAGCACTGATTTCTTTCTAGTCTTGTCTACTTGACAAGATTGTAGTCTATTTTATTACCTGCAATTTATGTTACTATTTTATTTTTTGCTAAGGTATCCAATGATAACTTTTCTGTATACTCTTTACGATGGTCCACCTGTGAAATAAACACTAACGTCAAACATTAAAAACAATACGTTTTTTGAAAACACTATGAAAAATTGCATATCATTTTATTAACTCAGTTTTGGTATATATTTCATTCAACTATGTTCATAATACTTTTAAAGTTAGATGAATGTATCACTATCTTTTGGCCTCTAGAGTAAGGCTTATCTTCAGGATGATGTATTTTCGTATTATCTTAAACATGAAGACAAACTAGCGTTAAATCAGACTGAAGATAGAAAAGAGTGCAATAATGGTGTACTGAGACACCTTCAGGTCATCTTTTGATTTAATTACTTTCTGACTACAAATCTATGTGCCCAAAAGTTTTTGGAAACAGTTCAGGTAACTTATGGGTGAGTTATTTAATTTTGATAACATAATCTCTACACAAAATAAAATTTTTAAATATGCATTAAAATCCATCATATATTTGATGTTAAATATTTAAACAATAGTAACATTATAACTGCCTTTCCTGGTCATTCCTACTGTTATTATCCCAATAGAAAGAGGTCAAAATTGTCACAGCAAAGACAGGCCATATATTCTTTCATCTCTTAAGATGTAATTAACTTCTTCTTATAAGAAGATTTATATTCTCTATGTAAACAAAACATTACAATGTAACCATCTCCTTGATTTAATAGTTCTCTAATGAAGCAAATCCCAAGGATATCATTTTATATTTATAAATGTTTTTATGCATCTCTTAAGTTTTTCCTTAAAAAGTGTTGTCATCACAACTAATAAAAAATATTGTGTAAGTCTGGGAAACATGATAAAGCCCTCTCTCCACAAAAAAAAAAATGAAAAAAAAATTCAGGTGAGGTGGTTTGAACCTGTAGTGTCAGCTACTTGGGAATTAATATGCCAGTTAATTCACTCACTTTTGGTATTTGCTTAAAGTGTAGAATGAGTGGCAGACAAAACTCCTCAGACACTGAGTTACAGAAGGAAGAAGCTTATTAGGCCAGGAACATAGGCAAGACTTCAGTCTCAAGAGTCGAGCTCCCTGAGTGAGTAATTCCTGTCCCTTTTAAGGGCTCACAACTCTAAGGGGGTGCACTTGAGAGGGTCGTGATTGATTGAGCAAAGAGGGGGTACGTGACTGGGGGCTGCATGCACTGGTAATTAGACCGGAACAAAATAAGATAGGGATTTTCACAGTGCATTCCTAAGCATTGTGTGTAATCTATAAATAAGAGAACCAGTTAGGTCAGGGAGCAATCTTTGACTACCAGACCCAGTGTACAGCGATGGGCTGTCTGCCTGTGGATTTCATTTCTGCCTTTTAGTTTCTACTTCTTCTTTATTTGGAGGTAGAAATTGGGCATAAGACAATATGAGGGGTGGCCTCCTCCCTTAAAAGTTTCTTCATTACACTATTCAAATCAGATGAGTGCATCAATGATGTGTTCTAGTTTCTAGAGTAATGTTTTCCCTGAGATTGTGTATACGAATCATCTCAAAGATCAACATTACTCATCATCAAATAAACATTTTTTCTTAGCAAATGAACATTTTCATCACTGACAAGAAAGTACCCCTTTCTAGACCTGCAAGAAAAACTATATATGATATACTTACATCTACATATCTAATGTATAATTTTACATATGTGTATGTGTATACACATGTATATATGTGTATATATATTATATATTGTATATATACATGTGTGTATATGTATACACAGACTTGCAGTCATGTAACAAGACTTGTAATCATATAACTTTGAGCCTCATACATAAATCACCAATAGCACTAGGTCCTTCTTTAGATCTGAAAAACTTTCTTTCACACTGATAGTCTTAGTACTTTGGGTAGCCAAGGCAGGCACATTACTTGATTTCAGGACATCAAAACCAGTCTGAGCAATTTGGTGATATCAGTTAAGATGCAAAAGTTTCGCTGATTGTAATGGTCTGCACCCACAGTCCCTGCTACCTGGGACACCGTGGTGAAAACATCTGCAGAGCTGTGATTGTGTTGTTCTACTTCAACCTAAGCAATGAAGACAAGCGCTGTCCCTCCCCACCTTTACACACACATAAAGAGTAATATCATCTTGATTTTGTTTCCTTTGTTAGATTCATTTTTTCAAGTCTTAATTTGTGGCATGCATGTCAATGAAACACTGTCCCACAACTTCCTACTATATACTGTAGTATAGAACTCTTTCTAGTTTCTAAAACAAGCTGCACACTCTCAAAAGAGTTTATGGTTCTTTCAAGAAAGTACTTCTTAGATATCTCAGAAGTAGAAAGAACAAGGAATCTTCTGATTTCTGGGCTGCCTTCTATTTCACTCACAGCAGCTCCCTTCTCTGCATTAACATATCACTTTAATTTCTTTTAAATGCATCTAGTGCACCTATAATGCACTGACTCCCCATTACATCTCTCAGGACAATGTTCTAGATTCCATAAACTGTTAACCTAGGGTTGTAAGTGTAATATGCATATGTAATTCTTATTTACCTATTTCAATATTACAGCCTCACAGGTGACTAACTCTCCTTTTTCCATGGGTGCACAAGTTAGTTTCATTTCCTTGATCTACTCAAAATCTTTTTTTCTGAAATCTCATCAACATTTCTGTTCTTGTTTATTCAGATTGCTATGAGTTTCTCTCTTCCAAACTTTCACTCAATAATTAATGTGTGCATGCTTCTAAGTGTTATTGCTTGCAAACAATTGGCACCAGGGACCGGTTTTGTGAAAGGTAATTTTCTATTGTCTTCACAACAAAACAAAACAAAACAAAAATGTAAAGATCATATGTTAAGAATTTGTTTCTTTAATAATACCTTTTGGTACAATTGTGAGAAATCTTTTAATACTTTAAGTGTACACACTAACAATCATCAAAATCTTCTTGATTCTTTGAAACAGTATATACATGAGTGGGGCAAATCCACATTGCTGTAAAATGTGATAAAATGTATGCTTTGTTCAGTTCTGAAAAAAAAAAAAATAGATCTCACTGAAGAAAACCAGAAGACATTAGAGCTGTTTGTGCTCATCTACAAAATTAACTTCTGGTTTGTCTTTACTGTTTGAGTGGTATCAGACAGGTAGTCAAGATGATAACTGGTTTAAAGGAACATAATGTTGACAAAAAACATTGAGTGACTTGAAGAAAGGTGATTCTTGTTAAATGAATAATTTTAGATGTAAAATATCTCACAGAGTGTTTTCATCTCTCCTCTAAAACAAATTGCAATTTAATGACTGAATACTGAAGAGTTGATAGAAGAAAACATTATTCATTTTTTTCTCTAGATACCTCTTGAAGTAAAAACTGCCTTCATTTTATGTGGCTACAACAGATTTTAAAAACCATTTGTAGTTTCACAGATAGATTTCATTCTTGAGGACTACCCAGCCCATTTTATCCTTTGGAAGTTGTTTGAGAGATGGAATGATAAAATATCTTTGAAGATGTTGTATGTTAATTAACATGGATATCTTTCTTGGGCTTCATAATTTCTCACCTCCAAGCTGCCTGTATTGTTGTGAACTTAGCTGCCGTTTAGATTGTGTTTTATTTAGAATGTCATACTGCCTGCTATTGACATCTCTCAGAAATGGAACTATTAATTTTCACCCTTTCTTTCACTTTTAATACACACCTCTTAAGGTAACTGTATATAGATCTTAACTCTTTTTGTAAGACAGTGAGACTGAACGGGCCCAAAGGGTGAAACCCCATCTCTATTAAAATATAAAACTTAGACAGTGTGACAGATGCCTGTAAAATTAGTGCTATAAATGTCAGCTGCTATCATATGGCTTATCATATATCTTAAATTTACCCACATGAAAGTCTACCTAATAGTATAAAAGCAAACATCAGAGCAATAACACAGTCAGATGGTAGTGACTGTATGGAACCACATAAGCAAAAGTGTCTCTGTCAGTAATGTTTTCTAATTTACAAGAAGTTACCTTTCACACTCACAGATTCTGCAAACACAGATTCCTCAAAACCTAATCCCTACCTAGTGTAAGCATTTACATTTACTTCCTACGGTAAGTAATTTGTGTTTGGCTTGTAGCACTTTTTACAAGGTATCAAAGATGTTTAATCTTTTTCTTCAGTCTTCTTTCTTTTTTTGTGAAATCATTAGCTCTAATTTATATGAATGTGGTGCCTTTTGATTTAGTTATTTCAAGTTAAAATAGGTAAGATATCTGTATCTTACAATACTGGATTTTAATATATGGAGATATGGAAGAACATTTATTTATTATATTAATTATTTTTTATTCAAGCAGTTTGAAACATGAGTTAATGAAGTAGGGAGATAATCACAAAGATTTAGCCTTACCTAATAAATATTTTATTAGTAACTTGAAAATACAAATTTTTTTGACTATATATGTGATTTCTATTTGAAGAGTAAATTAGTTTTCTGCCTGATGGAAAAGAATTTCCTATACAAATTTCCTCTATATTCCTCATTACCACTGGATTTTACACTGAAAAAAAAAAAACGGTTGTGTTCCTCCCAATGACTGGTAAAGGCTTTGCATTTCATTCATAGTGCACTTATTTTCTTTTATTTATTTTTATTTTTTGAGACGGAGTGGTTCTCTGACACCTAGGCTGGAGTGCAGTGGTGAGATCTCGGCTCACTGCAAGCTCTGCCTCCCAGGTTCAAGCCAGTCTCCTGTCTCAGTGTCCAGAGTAGATGGGACTATAGGCACTCACCACCACCCCAAGTTAGATTTTTTATTTTTTTTTTTTTATTTTTTTTTTTTTTTTGAGGCGGAGTCTCGCTCTGTCGCCCGGACTGGAGTGCAGTGGCCCGATCTCAGCTCACTGCAAGCTCCGCCTCCCGGGTTTGCGCCATTCTCCCGCCTCAGCCTCCCGAGTAGCTGGGACTACAGGCGCCCGCCACCTCGCCCGGCTAGTTTTTGTATTTTTAGTAGAGACGGGGTTTCACTGTGTTAGCCAGGATGGTCTCGATCTCCTGACCTCGTGATCCGCCCGTCTCGGCCTCCCAAAGTGCTGGGATTACAGGCTTGAGCCACCGCGCCCGGCCCGATTTTTTATTTTCTTTTTGAATTTTTTGTCTTTTTGGTGGAGACAGGGTTTCACCTTGTTAGCCAGCATGATCTCCATCTCCCGGTCTCATGATCCACCTGCCTCAGCCTCCCAAAATGCTGGGATTACAGGAGTGTGTCACTGCACCTGGCCGATTTGTTTGTCTATTATACTGCCTTATATTTTCCTAATGGAAAAAATATTATTTCAATTTCTAAATATGCCAAAAACATTTTGGTAGGAATTATGGGAATATTCTTGTGAAACATAAAATCCTCTAATCTAAAAATGCATTTATTATTTAATAATTGGCTCCTACTCCAATAAATTTGTATGACAGCTCATTCTACCTCATCATTCAGTATTAAGCTTTCTCTATTCCAAACAAGATCTTAACAGATAACTAAAAAGGTGCATCATATTTTACACCAGATTTTGTTTCCCACTGATAATTCCAATAATTTGGAAAGCCAAGGGGAAAAGGACACTTGACGCCAGGAATTTGGATCTCAGTTTGGCAAAACGAAACACTATCTTGACAAAAAGTTTGTAAAAATTAGGAAGATGTGGTAACTCAACAGTGGTAGTCTTCGCACTTTATGGGGCCAAGGTGGGTGGATCACTTTAGGCCTAGAGTTGGAGGCAAGCCTGAGTAACACAGCAGGATTCTGTCTCTAAGAAAAAAATAAAATAAATAAATAAGTTAAATAATCTGCTGAGCCTAGTGAGCTTTTGGTCCAGATGCAGCTCACTGGGAGGCTGAGGAAGTAGGATGACACGAGTCCAGGATTTAGAAGCTGCAGTTGGTGATGATAGCACCACTGTATTCATTCCAGCTAGAGCATTATAAAGTTTGTCTCTTAAAAGGAAAAGTAAAATGACTGTAGTCTTAAGTTAGTACTAATCAGAAAATATAGAGTACATTGTAATCACTTGACTTCACAACTCTTTCAGCATTGTTTATATTAAAATAAGTTAAGACAAAGTTACTGAACTAAAAAGTATTTGATGTAAATTTTTGGAGACCTCCACACATTTGCATTTTACTTACTTCTTGACTGTGAAACAAAAGTAGAAGAGCTTTATTAATCAATCTGATATTTGTACTATTTTAGCCCATTTTCATGCACTTATAAAGATATATGCTAGACTGGGCAATTTATAAGGGGCGGGGGATTTATTGACTTAGAGATTTACATGTCTGGCAAGGCAAAGAGGAGCAAGTTACAGCTTGCACGGATGACAGCAAGCAAACAGAGAGCTTTTGCTGGTGAAACACTGATGTTTAAAGCCATCAGATGTAATGAGACTTACAATCACAAGACTAGCACAAATGAAAAAATAAACAAACAAACAAAAAGACACCTGTCCCCATACTGATTACTCCCTATCTTATCCTCCCACCAACACTTAAGAAAATTCAAGATAAAATTTGGGTGGGGTCACAGTCAAATCATATCATTCCAACCACGGCCACTCCAAAATCTGAAATCCTAACATTTCAAAATCAATCATGTTTTTCCAATGGTACTGCAATGTCTTAACTCATTCAAGCATTAACTCAATAGTCCAAAGTCTGGTGTTTTATCTGAATCAAGGTAATTTTTTTCTGCCTATGTACCTGTAAAACTGAAAGCAACTTAGTTACATCCTAGATACATGGGACTACTGGAACTGGGAAAATACAGGCCTTCCAAATATGAGAAATTGACCAGAATAAAGGGGTTACAGGCACTAAGTACATCTGAAATCCAATGAGGCATGAAAAACGTAAGGTTCCAGGATGATCTTCTTTAACTTAATGTCTCATATTCAGGTCATGCAGATGCAACAGGTGGGCTTCCATGGTCTTGTACAGCTCCTCTCATGAGGCTTTACAGGTTGCAACCTTTCGCCAAACAGCTTTCAGTAGCTGGCATTGAGTGTCTGTGGGCTTTTCTTGGTGCACGGTCAAGTTGTCCATGGATCTAGCATTCTGAGGTCTGGAGGATGAAAACCTGCTATTCCCAGGCCCCCAACAATCATTTATGTCACTCCTTGTGTTTTCAATAGTAGAAACACTGTTGCTGATGACAGGGATCAGGTACAAGTGTCAGATCACAGAATGTATTGGAGAAGTAGCACCAGTGTCATTGAGCCCCACAAATCTTTCTTTTGGCTGGAGTCCAGTGGGATCAGATTTTCCCACTCAGTAAGTGCTTCCCAACCTGGGATAAGAAAAAATGCTTTCTTTGAAACAGTTAGAGAATATGATACAGTATTAAAGTTTCATGTATTAAACACAGGCTTAGCTTTAATCATTATGAGTTCACTGCTTAAAAACTTTTGCAATTAACATGAGTGTATTCAATGCATTGCAGTTAGAACTTTATATAAATAAAATATTAGAGATTTCCCAGTTTTAACTGAGATTGCTCTGACTCATAAATCTATACCCTTCACAGAAATATCTGCTTTTTTCCCCACAGTAAATAGTGGTAATCGCTTTGTCTATACTCGGTGTTTTGATATGAGATAAAGTCAACTGGGATGGTGTGTTTAAAATCATATCAGAAGTGTAAATTCTTCTTTCTTAGTGCAAAACTGAATACCACTTAGCAAGTCAATCCATCTTAGAGGGGGATTGCATAAGTTAGAGCACACTGAACTGCAGATTATGTACCTGCAAACAGAATTAAGTGATTCTTCATGTACTGACAGATATGTGACTAATTACAAAACAAATTTAGCAATATAGTCTACTTTATATGCTCATATGTCTAAAAAATAAACACACAGCTGTATTTATGGATTAATTCAAGCCCAGAGATAATTTCTGGAACAGGAATATAAAATTAGTGGTCAGTTAATAATTGCTAGTTCATATTCTCTTATGTATTTGAAAATATATAGTAAACACATAAAACACTTAGCTAAAGTGTTTAACAACAGCAGAGTTGTTTTAAAGAGATCTCTTTGCAAATATGTATTTACCATGTCGAAAGTCATTAAATAAATTAACCAAAAATTGTAGTGGAAACTCCTACAATGTGCTATAAAAAAATACACAGAAATAAATATATAAATATAATTTCATATTTACTAAAGTCTGTACAGAATAGGTTTGTTACATATATAATTAACACTCAGATTCCTCTTGAAATGCACTAAATTATATGTTATTAAATGTTAATTTGCTGACACTACGTCTCACTTTGTGTTTCAGTTCTGTGTAAGCTTGAAACATCCTCTTTTGGTGGAATATATGTGGACATTTAGAAGTAATAAAATGCACTGAGGCCGGACGCGGTGGCTCAAGCCTGTAATCCCAGCACTTTGGGAGGCCGAGGTGGGCGGATCACAAGGTCAGGAGATCGAGACCATCCTGGTTAACACAGTGAAACCCCGTCTCTACTAAAAAATACAAAAAACTAGCCGGGCGAGGTGGTGGGCGCCTGTAGTCCCAGCTACTCGGGAGGCTGAGGCAGGAGAATGGCATGAACCCAGGAGGCGGAGCTTGCAGTGAGCTGAGATCTGGCCAGTGCACTCCAGCTTGGGTGACAGAGCGAGACTCCGTCTCAAAAAAAAAAAAAAAAAAAAAAAAAAAAAAAAGGAAATAAAGAAATTCACCTTCATGAAAAAAATTATATTCTCTCACTAAACTTCTTCTAATTACATACCTGATGGCTACAAACGTTTGGGCTAGTTGACCAAATCAAAAGAAAAAATCATGAGTCATTTCTTTTTCTAAATGAAAACAATAGCATTTCAAACCAAACTCAATGTATATTAATCAAAAAAAGTGGGTTTATAAATTAAACGACTCACTAGTTATTGCGTTGTGTAGGTCATATATTACAGTCAAAGAGCCTACTCTCTTTTTTGATTTTTTTTTTGTACACAGTCAATAGTTGGTGCTACAAGTAGCTCAAAGCCAGGATTCATGGTAGTGGGTGAGCTACCGATTGAAATCACTTGCTCTGCTGGAAATTCTTACTTCTCATGCATTGCAGGTGAAATTTTCATGCAGGAAGATGACAACATCAATTAATGTTTTGGAAGTGAGAGAAAGTAATCACAGTATTTTCACAGAAAACCTAGGTTGTAAAACATAATTAAACATCCCGTATCTTCAATGAATTTTGAATTTTCTTACAGAAAAAGTTTCTTTAAAAAGAGCCATTTATATCAATAAATGTAATCGGTTTCCAAAGTTATCTTTTCAAAGAAATTTCCACAACCTGAGAGTTTTACACAAAAGAAGAATGACATTCTAAATAGAATAACTCTTAATTACACATTAATGGAAATACATTCATGTCCAATGGAAATAGAATGCATTAAAGTTATATTATTTTTCTTGCCTTATGAGACATATGAAGAAACTCATAAACTTATGATACAGAAAGTAAAGCGTTGCAAGGTTGCTATGTTTCTCAATTAAAAATTCAATCAAGGGCCAACCATACTGGCTCACATCTATAATCCCAGGAATTTTGGATAGTGAGGGAGACAGATTACTTGACGTCAGGACTTGAGACTAGTCTGGCCAGTATGGTGAAACCCCATCAGTGTGTTGGTGCACAGGTGCAATCTCAGATAATCAAAAGGCTGAGGCAGATTAATCCCTTGAAGCTGGGAGGCAGGGGATTGCAGCACGCCAAGATTGCACCACTGCACTCCAGCTGAAGAGACTGTAAGAGTCCATCCTCAAAATGAAAGAAAAGAAATGCTGTCCAGTAAAAATTGAAATATATTACTTATTTACTTTTCAGTACAGTTTCTTGAAACTCTGATTTGTACTTATTTTACAAAATGTCTTAAGTAAGGTGTGGTGCACATTTCAAAGTCACTAAAACCACTACAAAAATGAATACTTTTAAATTTTTTCTTCAGCTAATTTTATTTTACATTAAGTTTTGTGGTATATATGTGGGACATGCATATTTATTTCACAGGTAAATGAACGCCATGTTTGTTCACTGAACCCATCAACCCATCCCCTAGGTATTTAGCCCTGCGTAAATTAGCTATTTTTCCTGAAGCTCTTATTTTCCCTGCCCCCTGACAAACCCAGATGTGCGTGGTTCCCCTCCCTGTGTCTATGTGTCTTAAATGTTCAGTTCCCATGCATGAGTGTGAACACGCAGTGTTTGTTCTTTTGTTTGTTTGTTTAAGTTTGCTGAGTATGATGGCTACCAGCTTCATTCATGTTCCTTCACAGTACATGACTTTGTTCCTTTTCATGACTGCATGTGATTTTGTGGTGTATTGGGTACCGGACTTTCTTTATCCAGTGTGCCACTGATGGGCATTTGGCTTAATTCCATGTCTTTGATAATGTGAATAGTGCAGTAATACACATACATATGCACGCATCCTTGTAATTGAACGACCTATTTTAGGGTGTGGGGGGCTATATACCCAGTAATGAAATTGGTGAGTCCAGTGGTATTTCTCATTCTAGATACCTGATGAATTGCCACACACTTTTCCACCTCGTCTGTACTGAGTCACACTCCAAACAACAATGTATAAACATTCGTATTACTGTACTTCCTCACTACCATCTGTTGTTTCATGGGTTTTTAGTAATCACCATTTCCCCTGGTCTAAGATAGTATCTCATTGCATTTTAGATTTCTATTTCCTTCATAACTAGTGATGTTGAGCATTTTGAGATGAAGATGGAAGACCCATAACTCTTTTCTTACCCCAATTTGGCCTTTTTATGTCAGCTCTTCGGCACCCATTTCACCTGTGGTTTTAACACGAGCCTGCAAAAAGAGAAGTATTTGGGGCTTAACTTATATGATAAAGAGAGTCATCAAAGTTGCCTCCACCAGACACAAACATATTTGGGTATTTCTTCCATGAATAAAGGAGTTTACATTGGAGCTTAGTGGAAGAGGCCCAAAATGCTGCTCCTCATCCTCCAATGCACAGCAAAAGCTCCTCACAAAAAGAAATTGTACGAGAACAAAGTGTCAAAACCCAGGGATCAGAAATGCTGTTAGTAAGCTTTATAATCTAGTGGAAGAATGCTAGCCTGAAGCCCAATGCCATGCATTACAGAAGTATATTCTCAAAGAATATATGTCTATATCAGTAAGAGGGATAGGGTGTTTCAATGCAAATTCCAATCTTTCAACTTTTATTTCTAAAAGAGTTTGAAATATAATGATTTTCACTTAAGGTTAACAAATTTCCAAATTGTAGGAGACTGAATTATAAGTATTTCAAGATCCAAGAGAAGAAAGGCATTCAAACACACATAGCTATCCTCCTTTTGTCATGGGATTTTGGGGGAGTCACCTTGCTTGTTGAAAACTTCTGTGGTGCGTGGTGCCTTTGCCTGAGTTTTGCTCAGTCCTGCTAAGCTTGCTCTACCCACTTTGCCTGATAGGCCGCACTCAGGTTGCTTTATGGACCAGGATTTATCACCTTCCAGGGGCAAACGTGAGGCAGAGTGGCAAGTGGTATATCGGCAAATGTGGGGTCCAGCCGCTATGCACTGACAGGCCTGCCAGCTGTGGCAAAGCAGGAAAATTTAGGTGCCATCTCACTGAGAAGCAGCAGCTGGACCAGGCATACTGTAGGCAGCTTCCACAGCTGATACTGGGGAATGCAGTGATACCCAGAGGTTTGGGGATGCCAGAAACAGAAAAACCCTAAAGAGGGTGTCACAGCCCTGGCTTTGAGAGACCCTAGTTCTGTGCACCCTGAAGGTCACAACTATCCTCTTATGTTTGCCTTTGACAATGTGATGAGCAAGAGACATCTTTTTGTTCCCGTTTGTGTTACAGTTCTTTCAGCTCCACCATTCAATGATTCTCAAACAGTTGTTCTGCATCCAGGAAGATTGAGGTAGATGGACAAGTGGAGAGTCAGAAATGTATAGATAAGATTTATCCCTTGGGTGGGAGGCTCGTCTCCACAGCTGCTAGTCTGAAAAGTCCTCAAATCTGGTTGAGTCCAGGAATATTTTGTGCTTCAGAGGAAAGAAAGTGCTTCCTGATTAGATTATTTGGCAACAATACACGCCTTTCAAAAAAGCACCAGTGGTTCCCATTCTTGTCCATCAGCCTAGGACCCAGACTTCAGTCTGTTCCTGGCTTGAAGGTGGAGACTTAGTGGGGATCAGCAAATTTCTCAACACGAGCCTGTAATGACTAACACCGAGTGTGAATGTAACTGGCTTGAGAGATACAGACTATTAGTTTGGCATGTGTCCGTGTGAGTGTTGCCTAAATGAGATTATCACTTGGGTCAGTGGGCTGAGGAAGGCAGAAGCACCCTTAATCTGGTGGGCACAATCTATTAATTTCCAGGGAATATAAAACAGAAAGAAAAACGTGAATAGGTGAGATTAGTTTAGCCTCACAACCTACCTCCTTGCGGTGTTCTAGATGCTCTCTGCTGTCACATTTTGGACTCCAAGTTGTTCAATTATGGGACTCAGATTGGCTCTTGTTGCCCCTGAGCTCCCCGACAGCCTGTTATGTGACCCTGCAGTGGTGTAAGTTAGTACTTAATACACTCTACTAAAGTCCTGTCCCAGGGAGTCAACCCTGAGTAATACAAATTTTGGTCCCAGAAGTGGTTCTAGAAAAACAGAATATTAAAAAGAAAGTTCTTTCACTGGTTTTTGGAGTTTCTGTGGTTGGCTGTTAAATATAATTTGATGCATTCATGCAAAGGACTCTACTTCTCATAACATGGAGAATACTGATAATCTTTGGTGGACATCATGTGGAGAGTTATGCAAGATAAATGCATTTGACACTCCCGATTCATCCACTGGGAGAGGCAAGGAGTTGAGTTATCCCTGCATAATACCTTTGACCATAGCTGGAGAACCAAGGATCATAACGAAGCTGCTGGGTAGCTCTTAAGTTCAGTGGGCAAAATGAGAGGTAATGATGAATTCAGAATTTCTGTCTCCCAGCATCAGAAGCAGAAACTGAGCCTCAACTCTCCTAATTTTGCCCTGTTAGTCTTACCACCTGTAGAGAAAGACCCCAAATTCCAGTCTCTCATCATGTAAGTTCCTGACCTTCAATGAAAGATGCGTGCACATCCTCAAACGGTATCTACAGTTATAGTGAGGACATTGGTTGAATAGAATGGGACTCTGCAACTCGGAATGAGGATGTGTGGGAGGACCCTGACGAAACTGGAGTTACTGAGTGTGTAAACCGTGATGAAGCTTTTTGCCAAGAAGATCAGCATTCTCATCTCCAGAAGGGGCAGCGTTGTCCTTCTGATCCATGCTGCCATCAGTCTTTCCAACTGAGTCTGAGGAGATCAAACCTGCATTGACTGAGGCAACAGATATGGCCTTCCCTTAGGCAGATGCCAAATTACATAATGTGATTTTTCTCAGGAGCCATCCTGAACACCTCTCTTTGTTTCTAGACCGGGCTGGAATGCTGTGGTGGGCTTCAACAGGTGATGTAGAGAGTGTGACCCATGAGGTGGTGTGCTACACAGTCACACCACACACATACAAACAAAAACGTTCGATTTACCTCATTTATATGAACATCAACCTGGAGAACAGGCATGGGAGTGGATACTATGTGTATTGGATTATGGTGGAAGGAACAGAGAGTTGTATCAGCTGAATTTACTGATCCTAATCAGCACAAAGTATTGATTTTGTGCTTAATGAGACAGCTTGGTGAGAATAAATAAATAAATAAAAACTTCTGATAGTTGATTTGATTTGCTAGTTAGTTGATATGTGGATTAAAAGTTGGCCCTCCGTGAGTGAGCTGGAAATGCCTGGCCTACATTGGTTTAATGGAGAGGAGATCCAAAACTTAGGGAGATTTGAATGGTAAAGCAGACTCATCCTTTAGACTTACCCATCCAATCTGGTAGGGCCCAGAACACATATCATTGACCAGTCACCTGTGAAACAGATTTGGGTGGTCAGGACTTGCCTTTTTGAGTAGCCCAGTACTTGGTCTTCTCTGGAAACCACAGTAGCTCAACTGAAAACTTTAAATACGATGACAAATATAGGAACCTGATGTGACAAGGGCCAAGTGGCAGCACTCAACCATCCAGGGCAATGTGGACAGAGCTAAGGGACAGTGGCAGTCAGAGTAATGTGGCTCCTGTATAGCTCTGCCATTGGTTAATTAATCATGGTGTTCATAGAAGTGAAATTGATGGAAAGCCTACTGCATTCATACTTAGGTTACACATACAGGAATCTCCGGGACAAAAGGACAAAAGACTCTTCTGAGTGATGGAAACGGAGAAGTGCAGCCCCTCCATCAATTTCCAGACTACAGCCAGTTGAAAGACCAAGAACCCATTGAATTAAGGGGAGGCTGAATTCCCTTGACCAGAACACCCATTACCTAATTGACGATTTATGCAATGAATCTTTACACCATCTTTCCCCAAGGAGACCTCTAGGCTTTTCCCAAGGTAACTGTGCATTCAGGAAGAGAAAATAATCAGGCTTTTCAGAAACTACTGGACACTAGCTCTATGCTGATGTGGGTTCCAGGGGACCCAAAAGGTTATCGTGGTCCTACAGTCAAAGTAGGAGCTCAGGGAGGTCAGGTAATTCATAGAGTTTTAGCTTATTAGGTCAGATTTACAGAGTGTCCAGTGAGTCCCTGCAGTCACCCTTTGGTCATTTTCCCAGGCCTGAAATGATAACTGGCATAGATATACCTAGCAGGTGGCAGAATCCCACATTTCCTTGATTTTCAGGAGAAAGGCTGCGACAAATAGGTAAGGTTAAATGAAAGCCACTAGAGCTGCCCCTACCTAGAAAAATAGGAAATGAGAAACATCATCAAAACCCTGAGAAGGTTGCAAAGATGGGTGCCACCATAAACAATTTCAAAGATGCCGGGGTGGTAATTACCAGCACATCCTCATTCAACTCTCTGATTTAGCCTGTGCAGAAGACAGGTGCATCTTGGAGATTGACATTGGAGTATCATAACTTAATGAAGTTGTGAATCCACTTGCAGCTGGTGCAATACGTGTGGTTTATTGTTTGAGCAAGTTAATACATCTTGTGTTACGTGGTATGGAGACATTCACTTGACCAGTGCCCTTTTCTTAATTCTTGTCTAAAAGAACCACCAGAGGCAATTTGCCTTCAGCTGGCAAGGCCAGCAATGTGTATTTATTAACCTTCCCTGGGTCTATGCTATCTCTCTGGCTTCCCATCATTATCTTATTTGGAGAGACCTTGATTGTTTTTCACTTCTGTAAGATAGCACATTGGTCCATCACATTGATGAAATTAGGCTGATTTGACGGCTGAGCAAGAAGTAGCAAGCACACTTGAATTCTTGATGAGACGTTTATGTAGCAGAATACAGGAAATAAAGCTGACTAAAATTCAGAGACCTTCTCACTCTGCAATGTTTCTAGGGGTCCAGTCTTTTGAAGCCTGTCAAAATATCTTTTCCAGGGTAAAGAACACGTTGTTGTATGAGGTCCCTCTTCTAACTAAGAAAGAGGCACAATGCCCACTAGGCCTATTCGGAATTTTAAGACAGCAGATTTTTTCATTTGAAAATGTCTCCCTGGCCCACTTATTGAGTGACTCGAAGGGCTGCCAGCTTTCAGGGGCATCCGGAACAGGAAAAGACTCTGCAACTACTGCAGGCTCTGGTGCAAACCCCTCTACCACTTGGGCCACAGGAACCAGCAAATTCAATGGTGCTTGAGGTTTCACTGGCAGATAGGAATGCTGTTTGGAGCTCACAGCTAAAGAACTGTGGCTGTGGTGTCTGGTGTCCTGCTTATTCAATCTTCCGGTCTTACCATATTTCCCATTATCCTATAGCAGCTGGATTAATAGAACGGTGAAATGGCTTTTTGAAGTTACAATTACAATGCTAACTATGTGACAATACTTTGCAGTGCTCCCACAGGTGAAACACAGCATATCCCTCTACAATTTTTAAGCAAGACCCTGCCATCTTTGGCAGATAACTCCTATTCTTTGGAGACACAGCTCTTGGCCCATTTATGGGCTTACTTAGAAATTGAACATTTGACTATTCGTCATCATGTCACCGTGTGAAGTACACAGCCTGTTATCAACTTGGTGCTTTCTGACACACCGAGTCATAAAGCAGGTTGTGCACGGCAGCATTTCATCATCAAACAGATGTGGTATACACATGAGCAGGCTTCAGCAGGTCCTAAGGCACAGCTACGTTACATGAGAAAGTGACTCAAATGCCCACGATCTCTACTCCAGCCATTCAACCTTCTCTCCATCAGACTGTACTGATGACCTCATGGGAAGATAGGTCTGATCCGTTGACAGAGGAAGAGAAGATAGGGTCCTGGTTCACAGACAGGTTCTCAATGAAATGCAGTTCCTACCTGAAATTGGAGGGCTGAAGAACTAGACCCCCTTTCTAGGACACCTAAAGAACAGCAGTGAGGAGAAGTCTTCCCAGTGGGCAGAACTTTGAGTAGTGAAGCTGGTTGTGAACTCTACATTGGAAGAGAAATGACTAGATTTCTGACCATTTACTGATTCTTGGTCCAAAGCCAATGGTTGGGCTGGATATTAGGCACTTGGGAGATGCATGATTAGAATATTGGTGACAAAGGAATTTTGGAAAGACGTACATGGACGGACTTTTGTGAGTGATCAAAAACTGTCAAAATATTTGTATTCCATATGAGTGCTTGCCAACAAGTCACCTCAGTGGATAAAGAGTTTAATAATCAAGTGGATAGGAACACTGTTTTCAAGGACACCTCTCTGCCTCTTTCCTCAGCCATCCTTCTCATTGCCCGATGGGTCCATGAACAAAATGGCCATGGTGGCAGGAAGTGAGTTTGCACATGTGCTCAGCCACACCGACTTCCACTCACAAAGTCTGACATGGCTATGGCCACATCTGAGTGCCCATTTTGCCAGCGGTAGGGAACAAAACTGAGCCCTCACTATGGTCCAGTTGCTCAGGGTGATCAGCCAGCTACCTGGAGACAGATGAACTATATGAGACCTCTTCATCAAGGAAAGGGCAGAGACTTGTCCTCACTGGAATAGACATACGTGTGGATATGGATTTCCCCATTCTGCACGCAATGCTTCTGCCAAGACTCCCATTCATGGCCTCACAAAACGCCTTTTGCAACATTATGGTATTGAGCACAACATTGCCTCTGACCAGTGCACTCACTTATTGCAAACGAAGCATGGCAGTGGTCTGCCACTCATTACATCTAGTGGCCTTACCTTGCTTCTGATTTTCCTGAAGTAGCTAAATTAATGGAATGGTGAAGTGGTCCTTTGATGTTATAATTGTAATGCCAACTAGGGGACAATACTTTGCAGGGCTCTGGCAGAGGTCTCCAGAAGACCATGTATTCTCTGAATCAGCATCCAATATATGGTATTGTTTCTTCCATAGCCAAAATCCATGGGTCCAGAGACCAAGCGATGGAAGTAGAAATTTCACCACTCGCTATCACTCCTGGTGTTCCACTAGCAACATTTTTGTTTCTTGTTTCTTTATGACATTATACTCTGCTGGCCTAGAGGACTTAGTTCCCTGAGGACAATTGGTGCCACCGGAAGAAACAATAACGATTTTGTTAAACCTGAAGTTTAGATTGCCTTCTGGACACCTTGCCTCCTCCTGCCTTTACGTCAACATTCTGAGAAGGCAGTTACAGTGTTGACTGGGGTGACTGACCTGAACTATAAGGACGAAATCAGCCTACTACTCCACAATGGAGGGAAGGAAGAGTATGCATAAAATACAGAAGATGCATTAGGACGTGTCTTAGCACTACCATGACACGTGTTTAAGGTCAATGGGAAACTACAACAGCCCATTCCTGACAAGACTACAGTTGGCCAGAACCTTCAGGTATTAAGCTTTGGATTCACTCACCAGGATAACATAAACAATAACAGCAACCACAACACAACAATAAAAACTGCAACCTTCTGAGGTGCTTCCTGAAGGCAAAGGGAACAAACAATGTGTAATAGAAGAAGTTAGTCATCCATACCTGCCATAGACACTTGACCAGTTGCAGAAATTAGGATGTTAATTGTCTTAAGTATATCCTCCTTTAAAAAAAAAAAAAAAAAAAGTTTGTGCACGTATACACATGTACTAAGAAAGTGTCTCTTTTTATTTTCCTTTATCATGTTGCACAAAATTCATTGAATTCTTAACAATATTTGCATATTGTAAAGTTTATGAAATAGTTTTTGCATTGGGGATTGTTGCACTCCAGGTTGTAAGAGGATGATTGTATTATGTGACGTATAATTAAGACCTCATTTTTGTCTGCATTTGAAGATTATGTACGATAGCAGGAGATGTGTATTGATTCAAGTTGAAAAGGAGTGGACTTCTGATGGTAAATACTGGGTGTTTTATTCAGTGGATTGAACGATACAGAGTATTAATGCCAGATATGTTTCTTGAGTGTTTCCCCCCAAAAAAAGGTTTATATTTGAATCAATGGGAAGATCTACATTAATCTGGTGAGCACAATCTAATAAGTTTCTAGCAAATACCAAGCACACAGAAACAGGTCAAAAAGCAAGATGGGCCTAGCTTCCAAAACATATATCTGTCTCCTATGCTGGATACTTCTTGCTTTCTTGTTCTCGGACCCCAGACTCCAAGTTCTTGAGTTTTGGGACTCAGACTTGCACTCATTGTTCCTCAGTTTGCAGGCAGCCTATTTTGAGCCTGTATGTAAGTAATTATAACCTCCCCTGCATACATATATATGTATATGTATATATATATGTCTATATACATGTATATGTGTATGTATATAAATGTATAAAGCAATGGCAAATTAAACAGTTTGTAAGTATTCTCAAAAAGGATTACTTGAATAAATACTAAAACTGTAAACATTTTAAATAACTTAGCTTTTTTGATGTTGATATCATAAACAAACTTCATGCAAAATTCCATATACATATGGAATATGTATATATATTTATTTATATATTTCACACTCTCTGTGTTGTTCCAGGAACAGAATGAAAACATAGGCCACAGACACCAATGAAACAAAGTAGAACAGGAGGATAGCCTGACAATATATCCACATATGCACCAATAAGAAAACAAGGTAGAACCTGAAAATGTCTTTGCCATTTTTGCATAAAACATATCCACAGCTACACAGAAAAGGGAACAAGGACAAAGGAATCAAAGTCTTCTGTCATTCACGTAATTAGCAGACTTCAAGAAAATACACACTTCCCCCTTTGTGGACTTGATACACAGTAGTCTCCACTGGGTTGTGATGTAATACTTTTCTTTTCTATGTGGACATGTTTTGGAATGCAAGGCAAATATACATGAATTATCCATTCAGCTTCTGCTTTTCCTCAGCCCAGTGATCCAGACAAGACTTTTGTTTGGCCTCTCATTTTTCCCAGGCCAGACACTGAACTGAGCTGAGTAGTGCTTCCTTCAAGAGAGTCCACAGATACCTCCATATATTTCATACTTTCCAGTTCATAAAATATCCTGACCCAGCTGTATCATTGGAAACTTAATTATTGTGGTCATAAGACATTATTTCAGCCTGTGATTGGTCCCAGGCCAACGTCTCAGGCCAAGCTGACACTTCAACTCCTTCTTAGTTCATGGTCAAGTGGCAAGGCTGAGCTCAGTAGCTTCTGTAAGTCATCACTTCATTTCCCGATGAATCCAAGTACAAGGTTCAGGGTCCAGCTGAATAATGCTTACTCTAAGACACCATTCCTTGACTTCTCTGCCTTTAGAAACAGTAAATCCCACCCTCATAGTAGGTCAACCACTGTGAAGAGTTTTTTACTTTCACTTTTAAAAGTTTTGCTTCAAACTGTTTGCATCCATTTCCGTAATTTTCTTGGTCATGCCTCACAATTAGAGATTGCTACATTGTGGTGCACTAATGAGACTGCAACGATTGAAGTCTGGGAATTGAGCTCTGGGATGCTTCATTCTTCCGAGACCAACTGACAAACTGGCCTCACACTGTGATACATACCCATGGCAGCCATCAACAATATAGTGGTCAGCAACACAGGCTGGAATGGGTCAGCCTAGAAACCTGAGGAACAACAACAAGCAGCCATAATTATGCATTTTGGAAGTTCAAAGGAGAGACAAAGAATCAAGGTGACAATTTCACGAAATACTTGTAAAAATTTCAAGAATTTAAGACAATAAATAAGCACCCAACAGGTTCAACAAACTCCAAGTAAGAGAAACTCAAAGAAACAAACTCAGAATTACCTGATAATTACTGTCGAGAACAAATACAAAGAGAATTTTGAGGATTTTCAAGAGAAGCAAGGGAAGTAGCTAGTCACGCAAAAGGGGCCTTCAAAAATAACCAGTGGACTTCTAATCTGTCTTATCTGTCTTCTTAGTCCTAGCTATTCGGGAGGATGAGGCGGGACATTGGTGGGAACCTGAGAGGCAGAGCTTGCAGTGAACCCAGATGCCACCACTGCACTCCACAGCTTGGGTGACAGAGCCAGATCCTGTCTCAAAGAAAAGAAAAAAAGAAAGAAAGAAAAAAGAAATGTCTTATGGAGTACTTCAGGGTAGAAAGAACACACACTCAAAAGCCATACGAATAAGCAAATTTAAGGTAAAGATAAATACATGAAAAATTATCCAAGATGAAATAATTAACAATGTGCAGCTCCACAATTTGTTCTCAGTGTAACTTAAAACACTAATATATTTAATTAAAAAAATCTATGACTAATTTTTGTTTTTGACATGCAAGGTATAATTTTGATAATTCAGTAAATGAAACAGTGCAGTTAAGTTACATGGGAGTAACGATTTTGTATGTTACTAAATGTAAGCTAGTATAACTTTAAAATTGTTATAACATTAGAATGTTCAATATAAACATCATACAACCACAATTAAACAAAGAAACACAAAAGAGTAACTGGCAGGAAGCATGCTTTCTGTACTACAAAAGAAGATAGGGGCTGCGGATTTAACTACTCTTCTCTGAGGCTACTGAGCAAGCTATCATGTACCATGAGACAAAGCCTAAGCTGTTCCACTAGGGACTCATCCATACTCAGAACCTGGTGAAGCACTGGAGGCGGAAAGAAGTGGCGAGGTGGAGAGGCAACTGAAACAAAGTTGGCACAGCAACTGCTCCAACCCTGTGTCTTTCTTCATGGCTTCCCAGGAGTTTGAGGTTGAAACAATTGCTGACAAAAGACAAGACAAAAATGGGAATACAGTGTATTTGGTTCGGTGGAAAGGTTATGACAAACAGGATGACACTTGGGAACCAGAACATCACCTCATGAACTGTGGAATATGTATGCATGATTTTAATAGACAACAGACTGAGAAACAGAAAAAACTAGAATGGACCAGGACAAGTAGAATTTGTTCAAACAATGCCAGAAGAAGAACTTCCAGATCTACCAAAGCGGACTATACTAAGAGCTCTCCTAAAATGCTAGTGACTGGCAAACAACATGGATCCAAAAGCAGCCAGTCATTTGCTGCCAGCAAGAACATTAGGAGAAAGGCAGCTTCACTTCTCACTGATGCAAAGGATATGGAGTTAGTAAATTCAACTCTCAAGACATTTGCACCTGACAGTCCTGTTGACAACAAGAAAACTGTGAGCGGCTTTCAGGAACTCAAGAAACTGGACCCTATTGCAGTGGATCAGCAGGTCCTGGTGGACTTCAAGGTGACAGAAGGGAAACCAGTCAGGGACCCTTTGTCAGGTCCCAGTGCAGAACAGGCTGGAATAGAGGACAAGACCCTGCTACAGCCACTAATGTCTCAGATGTCTGGCTCAGTTACTGCTTCCATGGCCACAGACTCAGCTCCCCAAAAAGCTATAGTGGTATTAATAGACCCACTAGCAGCCACTGGAACAACAGACACACGTACATCAGTTGCAAGAGTGAAAGGTGGCAAAAGACATGTTACTGATGATGGCAGAGACCAGTCTTTTGTCAAGAAAATGTACTTCACCATAAGGCTAACGGAGAGTGCCAGCACATACAGAGACATTGTAGTGAAGAAAGAGGATGGATTCACCCAGATATTGCTATCAACCAGATCGACAGAAAAAAATGCACTGAATACAGAAGTAATTAAAGAACAGAGCAAGCTTTGAAATGGTGAACACCATCAAGAACTTTGTGAACACTTTTATTCATTTTAAAAAGCCTATTGTTGTATCAGTCAGTGGCCCTGCCATTGGACTTGGTGCTTCCATGCTGCCACTTTGCGATCTAGTGTGGGCAACTGAAAAGGCATGGTTCCAAACCCCTTATATGACCTTTGGACAGAGTCCAGATGCATGTTCTACTGTTACCTTTCCAAAAATCATGGGTGAAGCATCTGCCAATGAAATGTTAATTGCTGGACAAAAACTGACAGCACGGGAGGCGTGTGCCAAGGGCCTGGTCTCTCAAGTGTTCTTGACTGGAACTTTCACCGAGGAGGTTATGATTCAAATTAGGAAGCTTTCCTTATATAATGCAATCGTGCTAGAAAAATGTAAGACCCTTGTTCGCTGTAATATTAAGATGGAGTTGGAAAAGGCCAATGAGAGAGAGTGTGAGGTGCTGAGGAAGATCTGGGGCTCAGCCCAAGGGGTAGACTCCATGGTAAAGTATGTTGAAAATAAAATTCATGAGTTTTAATTGTCAGTCTGTCTGCTCAGGACCCAAGAACTAAGCCGAATCAAATACATCATGAGGCGCAAGATGCCCGAATCCATCTTCATAGCACAAAACAATTTCACCCAAGGTGAAGGCTTGGAAGCAGATCTGGAAATGTCCAAGCTATGTCTTTAAATTATCATGGCAATTTTTAAGCGCTGTAACTTTAAAAGAATTAATAAAACATTTCCTTGAACTAATGTGATTATTTTATATACACATAAGCCCAAGTGTAAAAGCAGACTAGTGGGTACTAGACTGTTCTTGCAAGCTCTAATTTGTATCTATGGCTACTATATATATAAGATCAGAATTGCATTTTATTAGATGTGGAGGACAGATAATTCTGTAATAATGTTCATTTTTCTTATTATTATATCCTAGAATGCAGAGTCTACTGGGGTAGGAGGCAGCCTCAGCTTCCCTCCCACAAAGAGAGACACAGAACTGTCAGAGATGGTGCTCTTGACCTTTCAGTGGCACAAATAATTCAGAGACACAGAATTATGAGTTAAAAGGCTTATCTTTTAGAATAAGTATTTCCGAACCAGAATTCCCTGATCATCATTCTCCTAAACAGAACATATGATTGGAATATATGGTGAGAAATCACTTGGCTTTCTTTTCTTTTTAAATGTCTAATTCTTAAGCAGTTAACAAAAGACAACTTTATCTCTCCAAAGTAACACTTGTTGCACCCTATTAGTGAATTTTGGATTCTTTTTGGTGGAAATAGCCACTTTCTAATATTTGTAATGTGCACATTTAGGTTTCCTTAGACTATGTTGTAGTTACACTAAAATTCTGGAGGCATTATTAAAGGCAGAAATTTCTTTCAAAATAAAGAAAAGACCCCTACACTGTGTATGACATTTAGCATTATCAGTTTCTGTTTTTATGTGTGCACAATTTTCTGGAACACCCTGGGTGTTCAGCCACCGAGAAGCTCTCTGAATCCTGTGCTGTTGGTTTTCACAGAGGCTGCATTACATAGGCATAATTCAATGACCCTCTGGTCACTGGTAATGAATGCCACCTTTGTTACAGGTTTTCTAGTATGTCACTTCACCAGCCAAGAATCTTCGTGAATGATGGTACATTTCCACAAGTTTCTCTTAAGCCTGCTTTTCTAAATTTACACACCCATCTTGCAGGTTGCACTCAGCTCAACCTATGGGCTTGAGTTTCGTTTTGCTATGGATGCACCAGGCACAGAATGGAGGCAGGTGTACGAGTGAGTGATGGTTGACACCAGTCACTGCACACAGCTAGACATGTGATCTGTGATGAGGCATGCAGTTCAGGTGTTGGTACAGGTGACAGCTCCCTGCAAATATGCAGGTGAATCAACCATACCACAAGCTTTCTTTCCTGCAGGTACTGAAGAATGCAGTGGCATCCAGAAACATAGAAATGCCAGAAACTTCAGAGATAGAAAGATGTCATCACAGCCCTAGCTTGGGAAAGCTGTAGATCTGGTCTCTTTTAGAGGCAAAAGTCCTGATTTCAATTTTATTTTTCCTCCTTTTTTTTTTTTTTTTAAACGTACCCATGGGATAACTATGGCTTAAATCAGGGTTTTTAAAGGGTTCTGTCTCTCTTGCTAATGGAAATTAGGATGTGTTTTCTTCACATTTTGACTGCTTTTTATTTATCATGACATGCTAAAGAAGAAATGTCGATTGGCCCAACATCTTTCTGTTGTCTGTAGAGCTATTTCTCAGCAGCAGTAAGATTTTGGCTTAGGTATAACAAAACATCTTCTCATGTAAGACCAAACCCATGGGCTAGATATTAGAAACGCTCTCTTTATTTATCGATGTATCAGAAACTTTCCACAGGTCTTAATTTATTGATTTAAGGTACTGTAATGAAAAAGAAACTTGCACTTTACCGGCGCCTCATTCCTTTTGCATTTCCTGTAGGGGAAGTAATGGACTTAGAGTGTTGCTTGTTAAAATGGGAAAACTGATGATGATGTGACCAAAAGGGTCTCCAGACCAAGATCAGAAAAGCTGAGGCAACACAATTTGGTTTTGATTGTTTCCACGGAGAATGTTTCTCTGACGTTTGGGAGTTGTTTACTGTGGTGTTTTCTGATATGACTGCTAAGAAGGCATGAAGAATTTTACAATATTTATAAAGATTTGGGTTGTTTCACAGTGCAAAAAGGTTTGCACATAAGAAACTTCCAACAATATGCCTTCCCACCCTTAGAAACTATCTAAGTCTGCAACTGTATTGACAAAGAAAAACTACATAGTTATGGTGGATTATTGGTAAAAATTCAACAAGCAGAGAAACAGCCTGAAAAATCAGGCCACAGACACAAATTTATGATATTGTGTAATCCTATGGCCCAAGCAACTATTTTTCTAAAAGCCCAACTTGTGTGTGTGTGTGTGTGTGTGTGTGTGCTTAAGACATGCCCACAGTTACTCAGATTAAAAAAAAAAAAAAAAGAGCCCCCATTAAAATGTTATGTCTTTCATCTTTTGTGTAACCAGAGTACTTCCAGGAAATAGTGTCTCTGTTTTCTGAACTTGTGCACATTTTTCTCCAGTTTGTTACAAAGGGCATGGTATATTACTGAACATGCTTTAGACTACAAGTCAAGTTTCTGGAAATTATCATTTTAGCCTCTGGTCACAGGCCAGTTTCCTGGGCCATGCTTTCACTTTAACTCTTGTGTAGCTCAAGGCCAAGTTCCTGAGCCAAGCTGAGTCATTACTTCAGCTATTAGTAGTTGCAGGCCCAAGGTCCCAGAAAAGATGAGTACTGCTTTCTTCAAGACTACTGAGTACATTTTCTTTCTTCCGAGTCCATCTATTTATGTTCATATCTACTGTCCTCTATTTATATTCATATCTGCAGCTTGTCCTCAGTTGTTTGTTTTCTTTTTCTGTTTGTTTGTTTGTTTGTTTTTTAAATTTATTTCTCAAGAATAAGCAAAGCTCTGGGCCAGTGTCAAATGAAATCCAACAGATTTCCCTGCCATACTTACAAGGCTGAGGAGAAAGGATGCTGAGAGACACATTGGCAGTCTCCTCTACCCCTCCAGTGTTGGAAGTGGTGCCTCTGTCCTAACTGTTTTATTTAACAGAAGATCTGGTTGTCACATGGGACTGAAAGCATATCTAAATGCAGGTTTCTGGTCAAGAATACAGCACACTGTTATGTGAAGGCCTTAAAACTAACTCCAGTTTCTGACAGCCAGATTTTTGACACCAAAATTTCCAGGCTTTTCTGTTTGTTTATTTATTTATTTATTTATTTATTTATTTATTTATTTATTTATTTATTTATTTTTATTTTATTTTATTTTATTTTGGTCATGTGTGGCTACTGGGTCTCTTTCTATGCCGTGTTGAGACCTGGAGATATAATCTTACTCCTAAAAGTCAGTAACAAGAAATGTAATTCAAATAGTTACTATTTTGCGGGTTTTTTTTTTTTTTTCAAAATGTTAAGAATTCAAAATTGTAGTCTAAAAATTTTTGTTTAAGAAGGATCTTCTTGTCTGCCAGTGAGAGATATTTATGGCACTGTATGGAATGGCATACATTCCAATAAAATTTCTCTTTTGGGTGGTTATTTCTCTATAAAAAGCTCAGCACTGCTACATATATCTAAACAGTTTCTTTGTGAGACACATCCTATTTTTCTGCAAAGACACATACTGTGAGGACAGGCAATAGAGCCTAAACCTCCTTTTTCTGACTATTGACTATATACACCCAGGATTCAGCATTTTCATGAACATTTTAGACCTTAAAATGCATCCTAGTGAGATGAGGTTTTTCTCTGTGGGAGGCTTTGTGAGTACTTTGCACAAAACCATTGGTTATTTAACTGCTGTCTCTTCTATGTCTCTCTTAACAGGAGTAAAACCCTCTGCTCTATTTGTAAACAGAAAATTTCCACTTTCAATAAGCAGAAAGAAGATGCCTTTGGGAGACATATTCTAGCTAACTGCCATCTTATGAAAGCCAGCCATACACGTTCTTCATCTAGCAGCACTGAAATTTAAACTAAAAGACAATTTTAGGTATCAAAGTCAGTGGTTCTTACTTCCTGGAATTTCAATGTTTTTCTACACTGTAGCAAGGGAAGCCAGCAAGTGTATTGAAATTCTGTCTCTATACAATGTCTTCCTTGAATGCAATGATTATAGAATCATTTTCTTGTTTCCAAGTTACTTGGGGAATCCTCTGGGTTCAGTAGGCTTAGGAAATTGGCAAAGATTCACCAGTGGAGAGCAAAAGCCTGTGCAGGTAAACATTACTTGTCCTACTGTCTAGCTCCTATGGAACTGTAGGTGAAGGTTTGGCTTCATCCATGGGGACACCTACTTCAGTCCCCAGACTCAGAAAAGACAAGAGGAATACAAAAAGAAGAAACATCTTCTCTATCTTTTTAATCAGTCAGGGCTACTTCAAAAAGGGAAAACACTATAGGAAGCCTATATAAGAATAATTATTTGGCCTGCAGTTTATGCCAATAATTAGTTTAACTATTAAATTATAAACTACTTTGCAATCAACTCAGCCAATTAAATGTGCTTTTTATGGAAATGAACAAGGAAAAGAGAAAAGCGAATTTCAAATCTTACATGGGCCATTATCTTCTAATCTCATTAGTTGTCTTTAGAATTTGCCTATGATTTAGACTATTCCTGTTAATTCCTGTGAGCCAATCAGAAATTTCCAGCTGCAGCTAAGTAGAAAACATAAAAAAGATTAATATTTTAAAGTATGTGACAATGTCTTTGTTCTGGGCAATTATTCTACACATCTTGCCAAGTAATAAGAGTACATTGTGGACTCATAGTCAGAGGATGTTTGTGTTTGTGGAGATCAGAAAAAGGAAGCTAATCAAAGCCAAGCCCCATGTACCCACAACTTCTCTGGCATAACTATAGCCCTCAGTTATCAGGACACGTCAGCAGCCTCAGAATTGGTAAGCTGTTTATTTCCTCAGCTCATCTCATTTTAACACATACATTTTGATAACCCCAAATTTTTTCTTCTCACTTAGAGGAAATCAAACTGCAAATGGTACTGCAAATGAAACCACTTGCAAAAACACTGTGTTTCTGGGAAACGTTATCCTCCCCTCAGGCGGAGCTCCAGCTGTTTTATTTCCTTGCAATTCCCCTCTCCCTAGCAGGATGTAACTAGAAAGATCAATTCTTGCTAATGGTTGCTAGTTAAGTAGTTAGGGTTGGGCTCTCCATAGCAGCAGAGAAAAGTTAGGTAGTTTGGGGGTCCTTGGTATAACTTCTAGAAACAAAGGGAGAGCTTACAAAAAAAAGGAGTATAGACACATATCAATAAACTTGCACAAACCTTCACCGCACTCATATGAAGAAACGTAGTGTGACATAGACAGACCTTTGTGCTTTGTGCACAAAGATATGCTCGAAAAGAAACTGATTGAAAAACAGGAACAGCATGGAACCGTGCTCGTTTTTGGTATAAGCAACGGACTTCCAAAACATAGTCGCTTTTTTCGGGTGAGGGAAATACACGGCAGGCGACAATGAGTTTTCGTGGTCACTTTTCTGTACACACTTTGGAATCAGAATTTTCATCTAATATTTCAGATTCTACAGAACTACCTAATAAAATGGGATTTCCTCCGTGTAGCACCTTGTCAGCCCTTTGCCTAAAACGTCTAGTTTCCAACTTTCTCTTCCATGTCTCTTTAATAGTTGTAAGACACTATGTCCCATCTGTAAGCTGAAAATCTCCACTTTCAACATTCAAAGCAATCTGACCTTGAGAGACAAATTTGAACCTCAGGGCTGATGTTTTTATAAAAGCAGGAAAGGCATTTAATTTTTTTATTTTTGTTTTTTGAGGCACCTATTCTGTATCCAACGATATTAATATCTGCACAAGAAGAGGATGTTATGTTTCAAATTCAATACGTTTTATTCACAGTGATGTCACTGTTTTGTTAGGACTGTAGTAAAGGAAGCCAGGGATAGTATAAAGATTCAAACTCTATTATAAAGACTCTTGCTTGAATCCTAGTACTATATAGTCTCTCTTAGGCTTTCCAGGCACCTGTAAGTTTTTTGGGTTGAATGGGCTTTGAAGACAATTAGGGAATCACCAGTGGAGAGTTAGGGACTTACATAGACAAACAGGATTATTCCTGCCAGTTAGCTTCCCAGAAACATAGATGGACTTACGATGGCATCCCTGACGGGCCTCTGTATTTCTCACCTGACACAAAGGAGATGGGAGATAAGAAATAACAAGGAGGACACTTTTTATCATTTCCCCACCCAGTGCCAATTTGACCAAAATAAATAAATAAATAAATAAATAAATAAATAAATAAATAAATAAATAAATAAAATAAAATAAAATAAATATGGGACAGTTTATCTTTCCCATTTTTTGTTTGGTAACAAGGCACCTTCAGTCTGTCCTTTTCTCCAGTGCATTCTGAAACACTGGGATTTCTTTGCCTTCGAGACTCCAAGAAAAAAATTTCGCTTATATTATACTGCACAAAGCAGTGAAATTACACCAGCTCTAACACAAAAACACCTGGTCTTCTGAGATAAAATTTTATCTTAATAGTATCTAATTATCAGTTCTTTTCTTCAGATGAAAGAGCCATTGCACAAGTTTCTTATGTACAAGTTTTCTTTACCTTGGAAAATAACCCAGACCTTTGTAAGCACTGTAAAATTGATTCTGGCCTTTTGGCAGTAATGTTAAGCAAATTACTACATGATTTCAGAGGTATTAATGTAAAGACTTAATCAGTGGGTGCATTACAGCAAGGTCTGCCATTCCTGGCAGCCCTTCCAGGGACTGGCCTCTCATAGTACTTGATTTTAAAAATTATTTCCTTACTATACCGTTACATGAAAAGGTTAAGCCTTGATTTCCCTTCTCTGTGCCTTCTATCAATCTTAAACCACCTGATTCTCATTACCAGTGGAAAGATTTACCCCAATGCATGCTCACCATTCCTATGCTACATCAGTGTTTTGTAGAAGAGTCATTAAGAAGTCTCAGAATATATTTGCTACAGCCTACATCATTCATTATATGGATGAAACTCTTCTGGTTGCTCCTCGGAAGCCGTTACTTTGGAGTTATTCAATGAAACCAAACAGGTTTTGAACAAATGCAATCACAAAACAGCTCAGGAAAGGGTAGAAACAACCTCTCCATACCAATACACAGGCACCATTGTTACTGAAAGAAATATTCGGCCTTAGAAAATAGTTCTCCATAGGGAGACATTACAAACCTTAAAGGATTTACAATTATTAGAGGATATGAATTGGCTGTTCCCAGTGCTAGGTATTGTTACTTATCAAATCAAACACTCAGCCATTCCATGGAGATTATTCATTATGTTCTCCTCAGCAATTTACTAAGGAGACAGAAGCTGAGTTGCAGCTTGCAGAGCAGATGCTTCCGCATACATATTCCTCCCCGCTAGAGCCAGAAAACCTTTGGTTCTCTTTATTCTTCCAACACAATCCTAGAACAGGAATTATAGCACAGTTAATAGAAAAATTTTGTAATTGTAATAGAATGGCTTTAAAAAAAAAGTAAGACAGTAAAATATCTGCAAGTTTATCTTTCTCTATTTACTCAGCTTATAAAATGGGTAGAGACAGATCAAAAGTGCTACAGAGACACGATCCTGACAAAATTATTCTTCCCTTTTAAGAGTCAGTCTAGAACTATGTTGTTGATTCCCAACAACAGGTGTAGCATGGGAAATGTTGACTGCGTGGCAAATGGCTCTTGCAGATTTTGAAGGTAGGAATAATAGACAAACATTATCCATCAGGCAAAATTTTGCAATTTTAAAAGTTCTACCTTTCATCTTCTCTGTGATTGCTCATCACAAACCCATTTCAGGCAGCCAGATCTATTTTACTGATAGCTCTTCCAAACGTCCCACAGCTACTTATAGACCTAAGCATACACAGACAATAAAATACCCTGAAGTTTTAACACAGCGCTCAGAACTAATGGCAATAATTCAGGTTTTACAGCTCACTGCTTCATCTCCCATTAACACTGTCCATGATTCCGATGATTCCGCCTGCGTTGTAAGTTGTGACTGTGTTTTAAATGTAAATTGGGACTGCCACTATTAAAAGCCTCCTAGAACCAGAGCTGTTTAAATGGGTTCTACAACTGCAGCAAGCTGTTGGCTCTCGTGCTGCTGCTTTTTATATTTCTCAAATTTGCTCTCCCACACAACTTCGTGGACCACTATTTCTAAATAATGAGTAGATAAATTGATTTGTCCTGGATTTCAACAAGCTCATGCTTCTCATGCATTACCGCATCGAAATCCCTCTGCCTTTACTCATATGTTTCATTAGCCTCACAGGCAGACTGTAGCCACTACAGGCCTGTCCTACTTGCCAGCATGTCCCCGGAGTTGCACCCATAGAAGATTGTAACCTATGAGGTTTAGCTCCAAATGAAATCTGACAGATGGGTGTTATTCATAAAGCTCCCACTGGCAAACTCTCCTTTGTACACGTGCTTATAGACACTAATTCACATTTGCTGCATGCTACATGCAAAACAGGTCAGAAGCTGGTCATGTACAAAGATGTTGTCTGTCAAAATCTGATCACATGGGGTCCCCTAAACAATTACAAACTGACAATGGACCCGCTTATGTTAGTCATGCTTTCTTAAAATTTTTTACAGCTATGGTCACTCATGAAACAGGAATTCCTTACAGGCCTCACAACAAAGAATTATAGGGTGGGCATGTCAAACATTAAAACGTGTGCAGAACAAACAGAAAGGGGAAATGAGTGACCAGATGCCACCTCAAACCAAATGAACTGTACATTTACTTATTTACTTAAAGTTTTTTTTTCTTTTTTTTTTTTTTTTTAACTTGTTTACCTTAAACTTTTTGACTCCTGACACAGATTTTAAGACTGCAGCAGGATGACATTGGTAAATGTTAGAGGGAAAAAGGAAAGTATACCCAAAGGTGTAATGAAAATCCCCAGAAGACAACAATGGAAATGTTCAGCAGATTTACTGATATAAAGACTTGTGTTTTTACAGGGGATAGATACACTCTATAGGTTCACTCAAGTGTTTACAAATATGGACAGAGAGAGTGGAGAGAGCCATGGATCCCAACCATGAATCCAGCTTCTCCATTACAGGCCATGAGCCCATTGAAACTGCTGGAGCACCAGGGTCAGGCAAAAACCCCTGACTTGAGGTTAACGGCTATGTTATCTGTAACATCTTGTATGAAATGTTTTCCTGTGCAGAGACAAATACATAGTGGGCATATGTTCCCTATCCCACAGTGTTATGGTCTGTAACTTGGAGTGACTCTCCCCCTTGTGATCCACCATGAACATGAAGAGTGGTCACCAAGACCCTTAACACCCCTGACACAGAGCAATTAGACTCTCAGAGCAATGGTTATCAATCATGCTTCTCCATTGGAGGGACTTCTTTTATGCATCACTCAGGGTACATCACTCAACTGCAGTTGCCTTTCAATTTCATCGCAAGTGTGGTGGAGTTAACTATGGAAAAATTATGAACCTATTAGGCCTTAGCTCTACCAACATTACTGGTGGAGCCATCACCCTCATTTCATTAATTATACAGAATGGGCTCCCTTTGATCATTCTTACCCCTCTTCTTGGATGCAGTGTCTTGGCCCCTTAACTAGACAACAGTCAATGCTAACGGGAGACATTATCGACTGGGGTCCCTGTGATCATTTAGACGGGAGAGATGAGAAACGGACTTAATGGCATAAACTTCACTGACACTAGGGGCAAAATTTGAGCATCTCCTGACTGCATTTCATTGGGATTCAATCCCAACCTGCCGCACAGCATGCTTGGCATGTAGGAGGGTTTTGCTCACCTTCCCATATGAAGGAAAAACGGGTCCAATTCAGGAGTCGATAGGGAAGACAGCAATCCCTTTTATGAATGGCAGCATTTGTGTCAGAACACTCTTTAAGTGTAGTAATTGCGCTCAACACAGTTTTAATGTTACCTTTGTAGAAAATATTACCTCTCAAGTTATAATATGTGTTTTTAAAACTTATGATTTTCTATCAGAACAAAAAATATAACAAACAAAGAAACAAAAAAACTCCAGGTAAATGATACCCAATTGACTTGTGATTCTTTCAACTGTATCACTTCCTTAATCATAGCACAATACAAACCTACAGCACATCCGTCCTAATAATTTTAGGTCACAATCCCAGATTATGGATTCCCATCAATCGGCCCGAGCCTTGGTTGACCAACTCCGGTATACATTTTCTAACCCTTTTTCTTATTCAGCTGACTCATTGTGCTTGCAGTGTCTTAGGCATGAAAACTTTTGTGAAAGTCTCCTTGGGTACATTAATAACCTTTGTTGTGTTATTCTTAGTAGCAATGCACAGCTCCACACAGGCAGCTCAATACGTAGAAATTTGGATGTGTCCAAATGACAAGGCATGGATGCTTAAATACAAACTTAACACCGAGATACAAGTGGAAGTAGCAATGTTATGATGACTACAGTTCTGTGACTAGGAAAACAGATCTAAAGCTTGTAGCTGCAGCAGCAATTGCGTTCTCATTTTCACCATACTCATATTTGTTCAACCAATTTGGAATAAAACCAAAGCGAATATCCATGGAAACTTCTAAAGGTCCATTTACAGGGGACTTTCACATCCAGTGTTACTTTTGATTTTAATGGTTTACAAAATTAAATCCTTAACTTGAATAAACATACTCAAATATTTCAGCCCTCTCTGAAAACCTGGGCAGAATCCCAATAAGGTTTAGAGATCCTTAACCTTTGGACCTGCTTTGAGTATCTCCTCAATGTCTTTTCTTTGTGATTATCAGAGTGATGCAGTTATGTCTCTGTTTTATGTTCACTGTCTGTAAAATCAGTTGGATCACCAAATAGCAATTGAGAACTGCACAGCCTGCAATTACCTTTACTCAACTAATGCAAAAACAAAAAGGAAGAGATCCTAGAGGTCCAAAGAATGATGATCATGGACAACTCAGTAATGCCTGGAAGGTCTATGAGCAGACAGCCAACTGTTTTCATTAAAGCAGGTTGTTGGCAAAATGACACACCACGTCTGGTGCCAGAAGGAATGCTGAGGGCAGGCATGACCCAAGTACAATATCGCTTGAGGTTATATATAGGAACATCTGAAGTTTGATGTATAAAGAAAGCAATTGTGTGAGTCTATGATAAATCAAGCAACTGACCAGCAATTACTTTGCCCCCCTCTTTATTCTGCCTAATAAATATGAAGCCCTGTAGAAGCTCAGGACCTTTGCTCACTAAAAGTATAGAGTCCCCTGATCCCTCTTTTGAAACACATCTTTTTTTGTTGTTGTTTTTGCATTCACCCCCCCTTTCATTTTATCCCTTAGTAAACTACTGCTACTGCGTCTCTATTAAAAATGCAAAACAAAAATAAAAACATACCTGGACTTGTTGGCCAGCACATGTCATCCAAGATATTGAGGAAGCGGAGGTGAAAAATCCCAAGAACCCCTTGCACCCAGGAGACAGAGGTTGCAGTGGGCCAAAATCACACCTTTGCACCTCAGCCTGGATGAAAAAATGAGACTCCATCTCAAAAACAGCAAGAAACGAAAAAGCAAAAAAGAAACAAAACAGAACAAAAATTATGATTTGGTTAAGACAACCAAAAAACAAGGTGCAGGTGGAGAAAAATTCAGGAAACACTTCTGAAAAGTAACCTTTATACAAAATATACAAAGAAATAAATAAGATGACCCAATTAATAGGTAAAGACCTGAATAGATACCTCACCAAAAAAGATATGGAGATGGAAACCAGGAGCACAAAATATTGCTGTAACAAAATAAGCCCCTGTTGCTTCTGCTGAAGGCTGAGACTCCAAGTCATTTCCTGAGGAGAAAGATTTGCTACCAGAATGGCTGTGGCTCCAAAGACCATCCCCACCTACTCCAGCTCTATCCTTCCTCCAGGGTCCAAGTGTTCATCAGATATTGGGCATGATCTCCAGGAAACAGCCAGAAACTGGATGATTTATTCCTCAGCTTTTCTTAAAAATTTGGATGTCAAATATTGTCCTTTGGTTGGAAGTTTTATATTTCTCCTAACCATCTTGAGGCACTGACAAGTATTAGAAAAGATAGTTTTCACCCTACGCTTGTCTCCATAACGAGCTAAAAGAAGTGGCTTGGCCGGGCATGGTGGCTTACAACTGTAATCCCAGCACTTTGGGAGACTGGGTCAGGTGGATGTCCTTCGTTCAGGTGTTTGAGACCATCCTGGTCAGCATGGTGAAACAAGCTCTCTGCTAAAAACATTTAAAAAAAATAGCTGGGAGTGGTGGTAGGCTCCTGTATTTTCAGATCCTCAGGAGGCTGAGACAGGAGAATTGTAAGAATCAGGAAGATGAGGTAACCAGAGCTGAGATCATGCCAGTGTACTCCAGCCATGGGAATAGAGTGATACTCCATCTCAAAGTAAAAAACAAAAACAAAAACAAACAAACCAACCAACAATCAAAATGATTCGATTGGTTTTTTACGCAGTTATTTTAGAATGCTAGTTACCATGCATTATTATTTTGGGATTCTCAAAGCAGAAAACACAGTTACAGTAGTAATTAAAACCAAATAGCAAGTCCTTATAAATTCATGGAATTAATTAAACTAATATTGTTTCTGCCTTTTATTATTTAAAATGTGTACTGCTGATATTATCAGACATTTGACTTGTAATGTCTACCTGCAAAAAGAAACAACAGTTAGTCCATTATTATTGAATGAATCCCAGTCTTCCAGTTTGATTCTGTGCAGTGAAATGTTTTGTGAAAATGAAAAACTGACACACAAAACACATGTGATTTCGAATTTTGGGGTCGATTTGTAGAAGCAGATTTTTGAACCAAAACCTTCGCAGTTCTCATCTTTGTCAATGATTTGACATTACAACCTATGTGCTGAAATTGAAATCAGAGCTTTTTGTCAATTCCAAAAGAAACCAGTTTGTACTCTAGTAATTCCTGTTGCTCCCTTGACATCCGTAAAGAAATCACTTGATTGAAAGGGATCTCTACACAGTGAAGCATCAAACTAATAAGCCACAGTTTCTTATGATCCACAGTTCACTATTTTATTGCAGTAACCGTAAGATTGGAAAAAAATAGCAGGATAAATGACTATGTCGTCTAACTTATTTTTCTTAGTTTTTACAAAGTAGAGCTTAGAGTAGATTTTTTAAAATTGGTTTTCTGTCGCACAACACATGCATGCTTTTTGGCAGCAATCACAGATTAATGAACAAACAATAACAGCAAAATAATGCTCAAGAACACTTGGCATCCTGGGAAGGCAAATTAAACTAAGACTGAAAGCACTAAACAGCTATGTTATGTTTATATTTCTTTTTAAATGTAATAAAAACTGCAGCAAAAATCTCATTCATTGCTGATAGAATGCATAATGGTATAGTAACCTTAAAATACAGTTGTTTCCTTCTTTCACAATATGGCAGTTTTTCCCAAGGTAAACCTAGTCTCATCCTATAGGCTAACAATTGCCCGCTTAGGTATTTAGAAAACTGATTTGGAACCTCACATCTACCCAAAAATAACATGCATTTACGTATAACTGCTCTCTTCACAATGGCAAAATACTTTAAGGAATCAGGATGCCTTCAATATTAACCAAGTGAGGTAAATTCAGAAAATGAGATATTATTCATCCAAAGTAAAGCAGCGATTTACGAAGTCATGCAAAGCCATGGATGCATCGGGCATACAGAAAGCTAATTGATAAAAGTCAGTCTGATGAGAGAACACAATGCATGATTTCATTTCTGTTATATTACAGAGAAGAAATGTCTACAGAGATGGTAAACAAACCTGTAATTTACAGTGGATTGTGGTGGCCGGACCGTGAGTTGAACCGGAGAATGCAATGATGGAAGGAAGCACAAATGGGCCAGGTGGGAAGGAATTCATTCTGCTTGGTGAGATGATGCTGGTCATGAGGAAGAGCCAGAACTGTGTATACCAGCATAAATAACGAAATAGGCTTCTACTCCTGATAAGAGAGGAATGTCTTCTTTCATCACACCTGGAACTATTTTAGGATGACTTCTGAGGAAGCTTTTGTTGTGTGTGATAAAATGCACATAAATAAATTTATAATTTCAAAAAATTTGGGGTGTATAGTTTAGCAGCATTAACTAGGCTCACATTGTGCAACCAGCTCCACCATTTCACAGTCTCACCATCAATGTATAACGTTTCCAATTTCTCCACATACTCTGAAATTTTTCCTTAAAAAATACATATTCCAATGTGGATAAAGTGGTAATCTCATTGTGGTTCATGTATTCATGGATTAAGTGGCTAGCGATTTTGAACATCTTTTCATGTGCTTATTGTCTGTGGATATGTAAACGATGTCTTGGATATATCACTTGAATGAACACAACACAAAGGAAAAAATAGATCAATTGAACTTCGCCAAAACTAAACACTTTTGTGCATCAAAGGACACCATCAGTATAGTGAAAAGAAAACCAACAGCATGGGACAAAATATTTGCAAGTCATATATACGGTGTATATTCAAGTCACCCCCTTGGATCTCTTCCAAGTGCACTTTCCATTTTTTCTTACTCTAAAACTTTTAAATAAACATCCACATTTGCTGTGAAATTTTCTGTCTCTTTTGCTACTTTATTCCCCCCAGGCAAATTCTTTCCTCTGAGGAGGCTAGAGTTGAGGTTACTGCAGACCTTGATAGATTTGACACCAGTAACGCAGATACCTTCCACTGGTAGCAGGTCGAGGAGCTGGTGGACAGTGTGGCTACAATACCTGGATACTATGAGGCTGGCCTGGCCCCAGGCAGGTCTGGACTGTGGAGGGACCAGAACACTAAAAGCACTCTGAGGAATGCTGAGGAAGAAATTATGTCTTTTTACTGAGGTGGAATTCTTTCATATAATAAAAAAAAAGAATTAATGTGTCTTAACGAATTCTTTAGTGATCCTTAGTACATGCACATTTGTCTACAGCTACCACCTCTTAGTTCCAAATTATTTTCATTATCTCAAAAGAAGTACCCTACCTATTAAGGAACACTACTAAATCTGTCCTCTTTCTGCCACCTAGCAACCAGTAATATTTTTTTCTATGTATTCACTTATTCTAAACATTTATCATTTATATAAATAAAATCATACAAAATGTGACTTCTGTGTTCAGCTTCTGAAGCCAAAAAGGTTTTAAAGTTTCTCCACACTGTAGCATTAGTGTTGTAATCCCTTTTACAGCTGAAGATTATGCCATTGTATGGACATATTATATTTTGCTTGTTTTTTCTTGGTGGATATTTATTTGGGTTGTTTCCACATATTATTTATTGTGAATGTTGGTATGAACATATGTATACATGCTTTTTTTTGAATACCTGTTTTATATTTTGTGTGTGTATTTTGGAGTTGATTATGTGGGTTCTATGGTGATTTCACCTTTAGCTGCTGCAGAGCGATAATAGATCTTTCCACAGCAGCTGCAGCATTTTACTTTCATATTTTCCCACTTCCATTTCAAGCAGTTACCTAATTTTTGCTTCTCTGTGTGTGTGTGTGTGTGTGTGTGTGTTTGCAATGATAATGGGTGCGAAGTGGTATCTTACTCTGGTTTTGACATGCATTTCCCTGAGATTAAAATGAGCAGGAGGCATAAGAGTTGGAGGAGGAAGAGGAAGGGTCAGGATAGCCAGTTGGAGAGGATAGAAAAGAGCCAGGAGACACAGTGGCTGTGGCAACCTCTATCCTATCTCTGCCCTGGCAGTGAATGAAAAAGCGAGCCCATGTTTGTAGTGTGGATTTTCTCACAATTTAGCTGTTTCAGCCAGAGGAGCATGTGATTTGGGAGACTGTTCTCCCTCTTCCCATAGGTCCCCTATAATTCAGTCCTCACTGAGCCACTGCCTGGAGCCAACCTGGTCTTGGCTCCCAGACAAAGGAGATTCTCATGCCCTGGGAAACTGATCCTGTTAAACTGACTGTATCCTAATTAATACAGTCCTAGAGGGAGGAACAGAGCCCATATGTGCTACAAGAAAGACTGTAAAGTACAGAAGTGGACACAATATTTAGGCCAGTCATCCCAGGACACATGAACCAAGTTCACCACTCACAGGCCTCAGGACCTCACTGTGAGAAAGGAACTGCCACAACCATCAATGTCAACATGCTTTACAGGATTTAATAGACCAAACAACTTAGAATTCTGAGTTTATATTCTGCTTTCATTCCAGTTCTCACACAAATCCAGAGACTGAGAACTACAGTCATAGCCTGCAGGTTGCTTTCTTGTGCTGGTGTAGAAGTATGTGACAACTCGGTCTCCACTTGTGGCTGATACACAGAGTGCTTGAAGACCTGGATTTACTTATTTCCACCTTTACCTCTAAGGTTTACCAAAATGTGTCTGTGGTGTAAGTAGTCACTACCTTCCCTTCTCTTGGGCCTTCCAGAGACTATGTCAAAACACCTGTCACTCTCAGAAACAAACCACTGTGGATTTGGTCAGCTCTGTGTTGACATTTAGAAAAACTATGGCCTCAGAAGGCAACTTCCTTTCTGTTCAAAATCTACTAGGCTTTACAATGAGCATTAAGATTACCCTGAACTCAAACACAGAAAAGTTCTGGGTGCAAGGCTCTGTCCTCCCTTCTGCAAACCAGAGTGATGACCTGATACAGTGCCCAACTGCCTAGTGCCTTCCCTAACCCTAAACTTAATCATAACATTAACCTTAATGCAGCTCCTACCCCTAATCCTATCCCAGAATCCCTTTCCACAACAGCTGAAGCTTAGTTTAGTCAAGTTTAATGCTTACAAACACAAAGAAGCAAACTTGACACAGCATCAACCCTAGGCCTCAACACTCTCCGAGACAAAAACCCCAAATCAAATCCCAACTTGAAATCCTAATTCTGACAGCTAAACCTGAATTTGACCCTGACCCTGACAATAGCCCTAAACCAAGGGTAACCTAAGCATTATATAAACCTGAACTTAAGCCCTAAGACTAAAACCTGAACACTAAAACCATAATCCTAAGACAGAAACAATAACCCTACACACACACACAAAAATGTCTATCAGCATTGAAACCTAATGCATACCCTTAAATACCATCACTAACACTTACCACAACCCCTAAGACCTAAATCTAAATTCTAGGTCCTAATTCTGCTTTCTGAACATGAATATAACACTCATTTTAAGTCTAATAATAACCCCTAACAGGAATGCTACAACTCTTATTTCAACCCTAGACATACACCTATCCCAACCTAAACCTAAAGTTTAGGTTTCCTCCTCCAACTCTTCCTCCTCCAACTCTTATGCCTCCTGCTCATTTTAATCTCAGGGAAATGCATGTCAAAACCTAGAGTTTGCATAAAACCCAAACTCTAATCATAACATTCATCTTTAGCCCTACCCTAACCCTACAACTAACACTAAGCCCTAACCCTAAGACTAAGTACTCACATTAATTCTAACCCTAATGTGTTACCCCAGTCTGTATGCAAATGCTAACCCTAATATTAATCTATCTAATAATTGTAACCCTAACTGCAATCATAATACTCAACATCACCTTAACACCTTAATCTAAATTTAAACACTAACCATGACTATAACACAAAAACATAACCTACTGCTACCCTAACCCTAACAATAACATTAAACAATCATTCTAAATTTAATGATAATTCTAACACCGTGTCCTATCTATAACACCAAGAGAGCCACAACCACAAGCCCAATGAAAACATGAACACTAACACTAAATGTCAACCCCAACACTAAAAACTAACACTAGTTCTATGTCCTAAAGATAAATCTAACCCTGAATTTTAACCCATACCCTCTAACCCTACCCCAAACCTTACTCTATTGGATAGCCTAAATATAATCATTACCCTAAATACTAACCCTAACACTTAACCCTAAATCTAACCTTGAAACCCTAACCCAAAGCCAATGTTTTCTTTTTAAAAGTAATCCCAACGTTAACAATAAAACACTGAAAAAGAAAACCTAAGCATGAGCTGAAGACATAACCCTAAATATGACACTAATCCTCATTGTAAACTGACAACAGCTGAATTTTAACATTAAAAGTAACCTAAATCTAAACCCATCCCTAAAAATAAGCCAACACCATAACTCTAAACATAAAGCCTAAAACCTAAAAATAATTCCAATCCTCATCATAAACTATAATCATAACCCACAGTCTTAACCATAAACCAAAACCATAACCCTAAATGCTAAACTGAACCTTAGTCCCTAACAGTCAAAATGATACAAACACTAATAACTAACCCTAATCCTAAACCCTAATTCTAGCCACAACCTATCCCTAATCCGTACCACAAATCCTACACCTAATTTCAACCCTAACACCGACCCCAAATTCATGCCCAAATGGTAAGCCTAACTCTAGCTCTAATACCAACCTGAAATGTACACCCTAACAGTAAGTCTAAACCCAATCTTTACCACTAATCTTAAAGCTTTTAGCCGTAACACTCCCCCTACAAGAACACCAACCTCAAACATAAACATGAACTTTAACTTACACTAAACAGAGAAACCTAAGCTGAAAACTTAACCCTCATTATAAAATTAACCCTAAACAATATCCTAAGCATTGGCCAAACTATAAACCTTAACTCTAACACAAACACCTAATCCCAAGCTCTACTCTAACATTAACCCTAACACTAACCCTAATCCTAATCTTTTGCTAAACACTTTAACTATCATCCTAACCCTAACTAACTGAAACATAACCAGCAACCTATGTAAAACCCTAACCTAACACTAAACCCTAACCCTAAATTTTTAACAGTAAACTAAATATGACCCTAGCAATAAACATAACACTTACCTGAATTTTAACCTTCATCCTGAATCCTAAACCTAACCCTAACACAAACCCTAGTAAGAATCCTTACCTTACCACACAAACTTAACACTAATTCTATTTATGAAGCCCCAAATCACAAAAACACTGAAGGTTACTTTAACTGCATCCCATAACTCTAAAACTCACACTAAACACTAACCCTAATACCCTTTCCCTAACAGCAAAACTAACATAATTCTAACATAGTCTTAACTTTGGCAAGCTAAAAATAACTCTTACCCTAAATACAGAACCTAATCATAACCTAACCCCAAATCATAAATGTTAACCCTTAACACTAACCCTAGTCCTAAAGCAAAAACCTGTAATACTAATTAAACCCAAATGTTAAACTTAAACCCAATCTTACCCCCTGACTCCAGAAAAACCTTAGTACTGACACTAACCACAAATGGGAACCCTTAACCTTAACACTAAACAAAACCCTAACACTAAACCATAACCCTAATCCGAAACTCTAAACCCAACCCAAAGTGTGACCCTAACTGTGACCATTAACTGCAACTTCAACAAAAACCCCACAATATCAGTCACACTAAGCTTAAATCGAAATCCCCAACCATATGCCCAGCACTGACACTGACATCGAACCACAAATGCTGTACACTAACCTTAAAAACAACCTTAAACCCTAACCCTGAACCCCAAACCCTAACTTTAAGCATAAACCTAAGCCCTATCCTAATGCTACACACTAATCCAAACACTGAAACCTAACACTAATGCTCTAATCCTTATCTTCATGATAACCTGAACACTAACCCTAACACTGGTCATGACCCCAATTCCTCACCTCTAACTCTAAGCCTATCTTTTTGCCCTAAACCTAAGTATAATCCAACCTCAAATCTAACCTCTACCTCTGATTATGACCCTAACCCTAAACTCAACCAAACCCTAACCCATAACTATAATGTTAATTCTAATTCCAACCCTAATCCTACCTTATCACTAAATCTCATCTCAAATCCTAACGCTCAGTGAGATCCTGAACTTTTTCTGCTATCGTAAATGGTATCCTAAACCACCGCTTCTATACTATCCTTAAGGTTACCCCATTATGCTTTAAAAACATTAAATATATCGTCTATGTCTCTAACCTCTAACCCTTTATACCCGTAAGGTTACAAGAAGTCATACCATTTCTAAGCCCAAATGAGTATGATTGAATTAAACATGTGATATCACTAGACAAAAACAAAATGTTACTAAATCTGATAATTATAGACATCCAACGTTTAAACAAGTGATAGTACACGGAATTTGTTACAC